>NC_134485.1:143517135-143817135 GCF_040206685.1 Ascaphus truei | reverse complement strand
CCCGCAGGGGTCCAGGTGGGAGTGCGGGGTTCCCTGCGGGAGTGCGGGGGTCCCTGCGGCCGTCCCGGGGTCCCCGCGGGAGTCCCGGGGCACCCGCGGGCCTGCGGTACCAATGTTGCGCCTCCAAAAATAAGAAACAACAATTATAACTAAATACACCCCCCTAACACATACTATACAGTAATGGCCAAAATTTCTATTATCCAAATATGGATAATAATGCATTTGGCCATTTTAAATACATATAACATTCAATAAATACAGTCAAAACATATTGCACTTACCTTTTACAGGCACCCACGATGAAGGCCGTCTTCATCCTCATCTTCATTCTGCCCATGCCCCTACGGTGCTGCAAAACATGCACAACAATTACAATAGCCAATGTAATGTCCCCTAACCCCTTAATCACCATAGCGGTTATTAACCGCTACAGTCATTAAGGGGTTAACCCACCCTCACCCACCACTCGGGAGGCCTTCATACCCTCCCACACTAACCCCCCACCCTGTGAGGCCTAACCACCCTCACCCACTACCCACAAGGGAGGCCAAACCACATACCCTTGGGGCCAATACCCCCTTCCCCCACCCCCAGTACCCACAATAAAAACAATACACTGCCCCACAATAAACATCATTCTATTTATTAAATACATAACCCACCCCCTGTGCCCCCCCATAAATACAGGATTCTAGTAGACCATGTGACAGAGGCTTGGGGGAGAACGGATGTGACATCTTTGAAAGCCTGTCACATGGTACTAGAGCCAATCAGAGTTGGGATGTATTTCCCACGCTCTGATTGGCTACCGTACCATGTGAGACTGGCCATGTTTCTTTTAATGACATCATCTTAAAGGCAATTGAAGCAAAGCCATTCTGATTGGCTGTGCTTTCATTGCCTTTAAATGACGTCATCATTTTTTTTTTCATCGGCCAAATCACATGTTTTTTATTTTATGGCTTACCTGTGGATTGGTTCCTGTGCTTCCGGGTCGCTTGGATTTCAGAGAGTGGACATCTAATGGTGAGTAAACAAAAGAAAAGTTTATTATTTTTACTTTTACAGGTTTTTATGATTTTTCATTCATGTCTTTTATTTTTTCACTCCCATTTAATGCCCGTTAATGTATCTATGTACAGTATATAATACATTCACGGACACTGAATTGGTGTATTGTATATGAATTTGGTTTGGCTTTAGCAATTGAATAGGGAATTGTATAATTGATTTGTATTGTATTTTAATTGTTTGAGGAAATGGATTAATTGATTGATGCTAATTGTATTGATGTTAGTTAGTTTCTAATTAATTTTCATGATGGCATTGGTGGTTAGGGGACATTGTTCATAGTGTATTTTATTGTTACATTTATTTTGCATAGTGTTACATGATGCACAGATTAATTGCATCATGTACACACTCTATGCAATTGTGTGACATTTCATATACATTTGTGGAGCTGCTGATTTGTTGGCTTATATTTACAATAGATGTTGGATTTATTTTAACATAAAATGTGGTGGTTTTAAGATTAAAATTCATGTTTTGATTTGTGCATGTTTTATGTGTTTCATAATGGGCAGATAATATATTATCCATATCTGGATAATAGTTATTTTGCACATTATTGTACTGTATGTGTTAGGGGGGGGTGGTGGCCCCAAGGGTATGTGGGTAGCCTACCTTGTGGGTAGTGGGTGAGGGTGGTTAGGCCTCACGGGGTGGGGGGTTAGAGTTGGATGGTATGTAGGCCTCCCGAGTGGTGGGTGAGGGTGGGTTAACCCCTTAATGACTGTAGCGGTTAATAACCGCTATGGTGATTAAGGGGTTAGGGAACATTACATTGGCTATTGTAATTGTTCTGCATGTTTTGCAGCACCGTAGGGGCATGGGCAGAATGAAGATGAGGATGAAGATGGCCTTCATCGGGGGTGCCTGTAAAACGTAAGTGTTAAATGTTTTGACTGTATTTATTGTAATTTATATGTATTTAAAATGGGCAAATGCATTATTATCCATATGTGGATAATGGTAATTTTGCCCATTACAGTACTGTATGTGTTAGGGGGCATGGGGGATGTGTGTTGTTTATTGGGGGCAATTGTCCCCAATAAACATGCTAATGTGCCTTAACCCCTTCATTGCTTTACCGGCTATCCGCTAAGGTAATGAAGCTGCATTAATGTATTTTTATTAATAGTGTGCGGGAGCAGGGGGTCCCCTGAGCTGAACCGCATTGATTTCTGCCTCAGAGACCCCCTGCTTCCCGAGTTACAGGCCCCGGTTTGGGGCATCGGTGCCAGTGCGGATGCCATCTTTATAGAGCCCACGTCACGTCTTGGACGCTATAAAGATGGCGCGACAGTGGCACCCGATGCCCCATACCGGGGCCTGTAACTCGGGAAGCAGGGGGTCTCTGAGGCAGAAATCAATGCGGTTCAGCTCAGGGGACCCCCTGCTCCCACACACTATTATTTAAAATACATTAATGCTGCTTCATTACCATAGCGGATAGCCGCTACGGTAATTAATTATTATTTATTGTTATGTGTGTTTTAATACTAGTGTAGATGTGCAGGGGGTCTCCTGAGCTGAACCGCATTGGTTTCAGGTCCGACGACCCCCTACTTCAGGAGGTACGGCCCCTTTATGGGGTGCCGGTAACCCCTGCAGAATGTAATTAACCCGCTCACGTAACGAGGGAGCTTTAAACTGCAGGGGATACCGGCACGCCATAACGGGGCCTATATCTCCTGAAGTAGGGGGTCCTCGGACCTGAAACCAATGCGGTTCAGCTCGGGAGACCCCCTGCTCATGTACACTATTATTAAAATGTTTTTATTTAGTGTACGATCGCCTGTAACAGTCTTGCATGGAGATAGCAAATCTCCATGCAAATGTTACATGCGGCTTTTTTTTCTATCAGCTAGCGAACGGAAAGCTTCAGAATGCTAGCAGGGGGGAAAAAAGCATCACGTACGCTGTGGCTGTTTTGAGCTATTTTGAGCAGGTACGTTAAAAAATGGCCTCAAGGCCTTAGTGCATCGCGTC
Source organism: Ascaphus truei (assembly GCF_040206685.1). Taxonomy (NCBI): domain Eukaryota; kingdom Metazoa; phylum Chordata; class Amphibia; order Anura; family Ascaphidae; genus Ascaphus; species Ascaphus truei. The sequence continues at coordinate 143,814,078 of NC_134485.1, read as the reverse complement.
CCCGGCTTCACTTTTTAACGAACCTGCTTTTTGGCCAAATCAGAACGCAAAGCCATTGAGCTTAGTGCATAGCCCCCATAGACCATATTGCGACTGTGTTGCCCATTGTGATCGTGCGTAATGGGCAAGCATCAGGAAAGTAGTACTGTACTGTAGTATTGTAAGTACAGTATGATACAGGTAAGTATGGCACAGTACATACAGTACATATATACAGTAGTTCCAGTATAGACTAGTTTGACAGTACTAACTGCATTCACAATGCCATAATGCCATAATACAGTATGCACCTACAGTAGAGTACAGTAACTGCTAAATTTTAGAGAGAGCAGCACCAGCCATCTGGTTACATACTGTAGTATTTAACAGTAGTCAGAGTATACAGTAGTTCCAGTATTGACTAGTTTGTCAGTACTAAATGCCAACTAACTGCTCAATTTTTTTCTTTCCAGAGAAAGCAGCAACAGCCATCTACAGTAGTACTACACATCACACAATGCCATAATACAATACGCACATGACTTTACTAATTTTTTATTTTCTTGTCGTTTCAGGAAAAAGGATGGCCTGGGGGGAGGTGGGGTGTTGTGTGCAGTCTAATCTACATATATAAACAGCAGTAATGATGTACACAAAACCTCTCCTCTCTCAATGAACTACTGTACTGTACACAGAATGAGGAACAGCATAAAGACGGAAAAAATTATATTACTATATATATATATATATATATATATATAGTAATATATTTTTTTCCGTCTTTATGCTGTTCCTCATTCTGTGTACAGTACAGTAGTACTATATATATATTATACATTATATATTATTAAATAATATTCTTATAAATGTGCATTATTCATGTTTATCCATGTTTTACAAATGTTTTCTAAATGTTTATCCAATTTCAATCTGCCAGAAGAACTTAATAAAGACTGCATTATGTATTATTCATGATTATTTTTATATTTGTATTTTTTGGTTCCTGATAAAATAAAATAAATATTTGTTTACATTCCTGCTAATCATAATCATTGACAACAACCCGCCCCCCACACCTAGAGTACACCAATGAATAAGAATGAATGACAAAACAACATGAATCAGTTAATAGTTTTTTTAACTCTCAATTCTCACAATGCTATGCAAATCAGATTTACATTTCAAAATCGAGAAGGGATGAGTCATGCGTTAGCTCCCATCTCAAAGAGGATTACAGAACATGCAGGAGCAGTGAGGTGATTGACGCTCGGCTAGGGACGGATTAAAAACACAATGACTAGCTTCAGAAAATGAATGACTCTGTGGAGGGGGGGGGGAGTTGGGTGAGTCATGCGCAGTAAGCAGCTAGCTCCCATCTCAAAGAGGATTACATTCAGAAAATTAATGACTCTGTGTAGGTGTCTGTCGATAAGAGTTTGTGTGTGCGTGGGGGAGGGATGAAGGATTAGTTGTGAAGCAGTTCAAAGAAATTACATAGAGTAGAGTACAGTAATTTCAAAAGGCAGTTCAACATAATCATTTGATCCCTACACCCCCAAATAAAGTATATAAAAAGCACACAAATCAACCATGTGCAGTCAAACGCACAGGGTCGCAGTCAAAAGCTACAGCACAGATTGAATATCGTAATATCAAGATTGTTTTTGCAGGCTTGTGAATAAAATAGAGTAGGGATGGAGTTCCCACGCTCTGATTGGCTACCGTACCACGTGACAGGTTTTCATTGACGTCACATCCTTTCTCCCCCAAGCCCCTGACACATGGTATACCAGAGCCAATCAGAGTAGGGATAAGGATCCCGCTCTCTGATTGGCTCTAGTACCATGTGTGGACGGCCATGTGCCTTTTCATGACGTCCTCTTAAAGGCAATTGAAGCAAAGCCATTCTGATTGGCTGTGCTTTCATTCCCTTTAAGTGACGTCATAATTTTTTTTTTTGTCGGCCAAAACACATGGTTTTCACGGCCCAATCAGGACCGTGGGAACCATGACGAAAAATGTGACGTCATAGGCCTTTAAAAGCCTATGTCGTCTCATTTTGAAGCCAGACGCCGCAGAGGAAGGACCTCCGGGCAAGAAAGAAGACCAGGGCGTAGCCGCAGACGGGGAGAAGACCCCGCCCGCCCCGCTGGAAGGAGATAGAAGAAAGAAGAATACAGATGAAGATGGATTACAAGTAGAAGACCCGTGGATTGATTTGGATTTTTAGTTTAATGTTTATTATTTTATGGTTTTTTTATTTTATGGGTTCCTGATCGTGGATTGGTTCGTGAGTAAGCTGCGCAACAGGAATCGGTGGGGGCAAGTAATGGTAAGTGAACTAAAGAAATGTATTTTATTTAACTTGTTAATTTTTTCAAAAGGTTTTTTAACGTGTATTTTTTTTTTTGTGGTATATCATTTCTTGCCACTGTATGTATGTATGTATGTATGTATATATGTCTAGAGAGATATATACATACAGGGTAAGAAATGATGTTGTTTTAAAAGCTTTATTTGATGTGTTTTAAATTAATTTGTCTATGCTGCTATGCATTATTGTGAGTTTAAAATATTTTAAAATTAGATAGATGTATTCCTTGGTATTATATTGTGTGTTGCCTTGGTTTTAAAGGTTGTATTCTGGTCGGTACTGTATTTTTTCACAGGCTAAATTGTTCTGCTCCAGGCGTAAATTAGTTATTTGTTTCATTGTTGTTGATGGAGTGTGAATTGTTTAGGGATGTAAATAATGATTGCTAATTGATTTTTGTTTACTTGGTTGATTCATTTGCAGAATGTATATGGTGCATAGATTTTATGCATCATATATATTGGAATGTGAGGTTTTTCATTGGTTTGTGATGATATAGATTGTGAGATCAGTTAGGATTATTAAAGGAAATTGATTTTAATGTAGTGTCTGTATGGAGAAGTGTTTGGTTGTAGGACAGTATGCTTTTGATAACCCTTCCACATTTATTTGTATATTGGTTCATCGTGTGTATGTATATATACTGTGTATATATATATATATATATACTGTGTATATATATATATATATATATATATATATATCTGAAAATATATATACAGTATATATATATATATATATATATATATATATATATATATATATATATATATATATATATATATATATATATATAGTTGCATGATGAAGCCACTGTACAAATTCATGGGTGAAGGGTGGGTATCGGGCCTGTGTGGCTTAACCCCTTAATCACCTTTGCGGTTATTATCTGATAAGGTGTTTAAGGGGTTAATTGATATCTGAATGTAATTGCAATGTATTGGCTTTTGATTTTTGTTTACTTGGTTGATTCATTTGCAGAATGTATATTGTGCATAGATTTTATGCATCTTATATATTGGAATGTGAGGTTTTTCATTGGTTTGTGATGATATAGATTGTGAGATCAGTTAGGATTATTAAAGGAAATTGATTTTAATGTAGTGTCTGTATGGAGAAGTGTTTGGTTGTAGGACAGTATGCTTTTGATAACCCTTCTACATTTATTTGTATATTGGTTCATCGTGTGTATATATATATACTGTGTATATATATATATATATATATATATATATATATATATATATATATATACAGTATCTCTCTGTATATATATATATATATACAGTATATATATATATATATATATATATATATATATATATATATATATATATATAGTTGCATGATGAAGCCACTGTACAAATTCATGGGTGAAGGGTGGGTATCGGGCCTGTATGGCTTAACCCCTTAATCACCTTTGCGGGTATTATCTGATAAGGTGTTTAAGGGGTTAATTGATATCTGAATGTACTTGCAATGTATTGGCTTTGTATTGGCAATGTATTTTGTGGACAAGACAAGGATGTTGCTGGCTACGGACACTTCGTATTGATGAGGTCAGTAGTACTTTATTTATTTGTATATGCTAGTTAATGTTTTTAATAATGGGCAATTAATCTATTATCCATATCTGGATAATAGTTATTTTGCACATTATTGTACTGTAGGTGTTGGGGGGGAGGGTGTATGTATTGAATGTATAGGCCAGGTTTATTTTTTTTACATTCAGGGTTGGTTCCGTGGTTCTGTGTGGGACCTCTGGAGACCACCTGTGGGTATCCTCGGGTATCCCAAGGGTATCAGGCTGGTGGTTCCACGGGTGACACATGCGGGGATGATGATGTGTGGTCCCACTTCTGTGGGGGCACCGCAGACCCGTAGTCTGCGGGGATGACGATGTGTGGTCCCACTTCTGTGGGGGCACCGCCGACCCGTAGGTGCGGGGATGATGATGTGTGGTCCCACTTCTGTGGGGGCACCGCGGACCCGTAGTGAGCACCCGTGAGTTCCCCAGACCCCCAAGGGAACAACCTGAGGCCCCGCAGACACCTGTGGGTCTGACCCGGGGCTCCCAGACATCCTTGGGCCTACCTTGGGGACCCAATTGTGGCCCACGGTGACCCAAGGAGACCACCTGGGGGCCATGGTGCTGGAAGGATCCACCAGCAGGCCTCCAGAACCTGTGTAAAAAGGGCTGCTGGTAAACTGTAGGTCTGTCCAGGTGCCCTGCCAGCCACCGGGAACTCGCGTGGGGCTGCGTTATGAACCCTGTATGTAAAAGAATAAATCTTGTATTTATGGGGGGGCACAGGGGGTGGGTAATGTATTTCTTCACTTTTTTCTTTTATAAGAGATTGTCTGTTCTGCCCCCTAACCCTTGATAACTCAACATCTAGTTTATCTTTTTTGTATCCTTTTGCTAAAAATTTCTTATATAATATTTGTGCTTGTTCCTCAAAATCAGAATCTTTTGTGCAGTTCCTACGGACTCTTAAAAGTTGACCATAGGGAATATTATTAATCCAAACTCTAAAATGGTTACTTTTCCGGTCAAGATAACTGTTTGAATCAACCCTTTTAAAATAAGTTTTAGTTATAATCTTTTCACCTTCACTGAATAAAACTAAATCTAAAAAGTTAGTCGATGTTGAATTATGTTCATGGGTAAAATGTAGATTGACATCATTCTTATTCAAATATTCATAAAATTTTAAAAGCTCTTCTGTTGTACCCTTCCATATTATTAAAAGATCATCTATAAAACGTTTATAAAAACAGATATTCTTGAGGAAGGGATTATTGTGTCAAATGTTATCAATCTCCCATTTCCCCATGAACAAATTGGCAAAGCTAGGGGCAAATTTCGTCCCCATAGCTGTTCCAATAGTTTGTACTGCACCGACACACTTTATTCGAGCAAATACCCAGTATGTACCTGGCAGAAACCTGGAATGCGCCGCTCCTCACCTCTGACAAGCCCCGTTGCATTTGCCTTCCCAGCCTGGGTTCATGCCTGGCTGACGGGCGGCTGATCTGTTAAATGATAATGATTAGGATTTAATAGGCTGCAATGCTTCGCGTGTCTACCAGATGGCATAAATTCATGAATTGTAATGCAGTATATATATATATATACTGTGCAGTATTGCAGCCAGCGGGAATAAAATGCTTCAATCCCTGCCTGGAAAATACCTCAATGCACTCGGGCAGAAAACAGTCACAAACCTCAATACACCCGGGTATACCCGAATTCGTGGGACTAGCCGAGCTCGAATAAAGTGTGTCGCCAGTGTACATAAAATTTCCCTTCAAATAAAAAATAATTATTCTTTAAAAACAATATCTATACTTCTTATAATAAAAGATCTCTGTTCTATACTCATAAAAGGATCCTGTTGTAAAAAATTATCAACAGCCTCCACTTCTTTCTCGTGTATGATACTTGTATATAGGGCTGCTGTCACATCACACGTCACCCATAAAAGATCATCCGTCCATTTGATGTTACTTAAAAGATCTAAAATATGCTTCGTGTCCCTTGTATATGATTCTAAATTTTTCACATGATTCTGGAGAAATGAATCAACAAACTCCGACAAATTTGATGTTATGGAATTGATCCCAGAGATAATTGGGCGTCCAGGGGGATTGTTAAGGCTCTTATGTATTTTTGGTAAGTGATACATTACTGGAGTACTTGGATGTTCGACATTTAAAAACTTGTATTCTGCTTTATTCAAGACACCTTTTTCCAAACCCTCTTTCAGATGTTTTGATAAATTCATTTGAAATTTACTTAGTGGGTCTACCATAAGAATAGCGTAAGACTCACTATCTCCTAAAATACTAATAGCCTCCAACACATACTCAGTTCTATCCTGGATCACTATTCCGCCCCCTTTGTCTGCTTGACAAATAACAATATCCTGGTTATTTTTCAAATCTTCAAGTGCTTTAATTTCACTATCTGTTAAATTTGGCCTTTTCTTTGGAGGGTGTTCACAAAGTGTCTCAAGGTCTTTCAATACAAGATCGTAAAACACCTCAACATTATGTCCCTTGGACTGTGACGGATAAAAGTTTGATCTGGGCTTAAAATGCGAATGAGTAGTTTCATTTGAATTTATAAAAGAATCCAACGGTACCCCTGCTTCTATAGACCCTTCATTCTCCTCTAGAAGGGCAACCATGGATGTAATATATTCCTGCTCTTTGACCTGCACCGCACTATCATAAATAGGAACATTTTGCGTTCCATTTTAAAAAAATGCCGTTTTAGTGTTAGCTTTCTTGTAAATCTATGTAGATCAATGAACAAATCAAACAAAACTGGTCCACTGGTCGGTGCAAAGGAAAGACCTCTCTCAAGGACCCTACTCTGTTCTTCAGTAAGGGGGAATTTTGACAGATTAAAAATACTTCCCTGATTATTTTCCCTGGCTATTTTACACTGTCTCTTTCTTTGAACTTCCTTGCCCCCTCTGCTACCTCTCTTTCTAGTTTTTTCAGATCTTTTTGAGTTTGTATTAATTGTCTCTTCTGTTTTTCCAGGAGTGTTCTTTCTTTCTCCTGTAACTCCTTTAAACCTATGTCCTTCCCATGTTTTGTGTCTAGATGGTTTATCTTCTTTCCTTTTTTGTCTCTCTCTAAAAAAGACACTGCTGATGTGTTTCTAAAGCTTTCTAAAAGACCAGACCTAATCTTGGGGTTTGCTCCCAAATTGACATCTTCTTCTACTATTGTGGTAGTATTATTTTGTTTCCATAACATCAAATTTGTCGGAGTTTGTTGATTAATTTCTCCAGAATCATGTGAAAAATTTAGAATCATATACAAGGGACACGAAGCATATTTTAGATCTTTTAAGTAACATCAAATGGGCGGATGATCTTTTATGGGTGACGTGTGATGTGACAGCCCTATATACAAGTATCATACATGAGAAAGGAGTGGAGGCTGTTGATTATTTTTTACAACAGGACCCTTTTATGAGTATAGAACAGAGATCTTTTATTATAAGAAGTATAGATTTTATTTTAAAGAATAATAATTTTTTATTTGAAGGGAAATTTTATGTGCAAACTATTGGAACAGCTATGGGGATGAAATTTGCCCCTAGCTTTGCCAATTTGTTCATGGGGAAATGGGAGATTGATAACATTTGGCACAATAATCCCTTCCTTAAGAATATCTGTTTTATAGATGATCTTTTAATAATATGGAAGGGTACAGCAGAAGAGCTTTTAAAATTTTATGAATATTTGGATAAGAATGATGTCAATCTACATTTTACCCATGAACATAATTCAACATCGATTAACTTTTTAGATTTAGTTTTATTTAGTGAAGGTGAAAAGATTTTAACTAAAACTTATTTTAAAAAGGTTGATTCAAACAGTTATCTTGACCGGAAAAGTAACCATTCTAGAGTTTGGATTAATAATATTCCCTATGGTCAACTTTTAATAGTCAGTAGGAACTGCAAGAAAGATTCTGATTTTGAGGAACAAGCACAAATATTATATAAGAAATTTTTAGCAAAAGGATACAAAAAAGATAAACTAGATGTTGCGTTATCAAGGGTTAGGGGGCAGAACAGACAATCTCTTCTAAAAGAAAAAAGTAAAGAAAAGGTGAAGGGAAAAAATGACCCCAACTACGAAGACAATTGCCTATTTATTACTAAATTTAATGGGGCCTCTAATGAAATTAGAAAAATTTTAATGAAACATTGGGGAATTATTTTAAATGACCCCATTATAGGCAAGACCCTCAAGAAGAGACCTGGGATTGTTTTTAAACGAGCAAAACGTCTTAAGAATGTTTTAGCACCAACAGTTTTGTGGAAAGGTGGTAATAACTTGACAAAATAATTGAACCCAAACAATATGTAGTTATCTTCATGCCCAGGAGGTTGTTACAAATGTGGACGCCTTAATTGTTTGACATGTAAACACATTGTCAATAAGAGTACTGAATTCTCGTCTAACGTCACAGGAGATGTATTTAAAATTAAACAATTTATTAATTGTAATACTAAATATGTTATTTATTTACTTACCTGTCCGTGTGGCCTTTATTATATAGGTAGAACAAAAAGAAGTTTAAAAGAACGGTTCACAGAGCACAGAAGAAATATTTTTAAAGGATTTTTTGGCCATGGGGTTTCAAGACATTTCCTTACAAAACACAATAGGAGTATTGAAGGACTCTCCATTAAGGGAATTGAACATATTACAAAAACAAATACGAGAGGTGATAGACTTTACGACTTAGAAAACAGGAGACCTACTGGATTTTTAAATTACAAACACTTAGTCCAGTGGGTCTCAATGAGGAGCTTGATCTTTTAGCATTCCAATAGTTGATGGGTGGATTTTATTGAATAGTTTATATCCCCCATCCTTTCCCTTAATTATTTAAGTATTTTCAGCATTTATTGATTACTGCTGTTAATGTTTAAAGTATGTAAATACGCTAATTTTTAAATTTAAGTGTTAATTAATTTGTTGTTGTTTTTTTTTATTTTTTTTATTGTAAAATGTAAAATAGTTTTGGTTTGTGACATGAACCATTCCTTATCCTGTGAGTATTAGTTCATTTACCCCCCTGGTCTATTGATTTTTAAATATATGATTGCTGATTATCTAATCAATCTAGCTATCAATAGGGTTATATATACTCTGTGAACTTAACTCTCTGGTATCCCTGACGAAGCCATTCATTGGTGAAACGCATAGGAGGAGGAGCCAAGGGTCTGTGCTCTCACTTGTCTTTGTGATTGGATTCAGCTAGCACTGTTACGTGCTCTGGAGAAGGCGCCGTTTTGCTATCAGCGTGTCTGTCTGCTATCAACGCTGCGGAGGAGGATCGAATAGCCCCTGTTACAGCCTGGAAGGGTTAGCGCGTCACGTCCGGAAGTGACATCACACCCGGAAACCCGGTGGGCTGTGCACAGTCAGTCTCTAACATCGAGACCTGGGGGAGCTGTTTCGGGAGGAACATACGGGCCGTTCTTAGCAACCAGTGGAGGTTGGGTGAGCACATCAAGCATTGACTCATTATTGGCATACCCCCCCAAAAAATTCTATCCCCCCCACGATCTGTGCACCCATCTGGGGCCGTCACTCTGGTCCCAGGACTTTTGATCTTGAACCAGGATTTCCTACCTGTTGTTATCCCTACTTTTTTTCAGCAACAGTCGGCTATGATCGCCTCTCATTAATGAATTAGATCCTATTGACACTAATTATTATTGACATGTTTTTAACAATTGTTGTTTATTGCTTGTTATTATCTTGTATTGTAATTCAATATAAAGGTGTTATTCTACCATCACCCGTTTGACTGCGCTTCCCTATTTTTTTTTCTTTTCTTGATCTCTCACACCAAGGACTGGGGTCCCTTGTATAGGAAGCTGCAAATCTTTTGGGTTTTGTTTTTTTTACACACTTTATTTGTTTTTACACTTTTATATTATTGATGCAAGACCCTTCATGCTCCAGAATGGTTCATGTCACTTTATAATCATTTGTATTTTTTATTGATATTTATTTACTGCAAGGTTTTTTAACTATGTTTACAAGAGGTAGTCAAGTATTTCAAAATTTAATAATTTGGCGCACCCACCCTTTTTTCTTGTTTTCTGCGACATCAACCGCTTCACTAAGGAATTCCGGAGAATATTCGATACCCCAGGACGCAAGGTAACCGCTGCCTCATTTCTCGTTTAAATATTTCTCAGGGTAAACGTTCTGTGGCCCGGAACGCAGCTGAATTTTGCACCATAGCAGCTGAGATGGACTGCAGCATTTTGGCAAGGGTTGTCTGAAAACCTCAAGGATGAACTGGCTGCACAAGAACGTCCCACGGAATTAGAGGACCTCATGGCCCTATGCATACGGATGGACCAACAACTTCTAGAGAGGACTGAGAGAGAGTGATGCCAACGAGGTACGCAATCATTCATTACTCACCCTGCAGGAGCCTTGGATCGGGAAGGACATTATGACTACTGATAATGCCCTTTGAACTCTGCAACGCATCCGCAGTGTTTCCGGACTTTGTAAATTAGATCTTCAGGGATCTGCTTGATCAATACGGGATTGTGTACTTGGATGAAATCTTGATTTTTTTCAATAACTGTACAGGAACATGCGGGACACGTTAAACAGGTCCTTCAAAGATTACGAGAGAATCACCTTTTTGCCAAATTGGAAAAATGCCAATTTAATCAGACCACGACTTCCTTCTTTAGATACATAATTTCCGATACTGGACTCGCCATGGATCCAGCCAAGGTGAAGGTGGTGGTAGATTGGCCTTGTCCCATGACGATCAAAGCCGTACAGAGGTTCCTGGGGTTTGCTAACTATTATTGGAGATTTATTAAAAGTTTGTCCTCCGTGGTAGCGCCAATTATGGCCTTGACACAAAAGGCTGTGCTTATAGTGCCAGCTACAGCTACGGCTAGGGCTGACACCTCCCGTCTTCGTAGCCCAAGCGAAAGTTGTAATTTGAGTTTGGGAGATGTCTCTTGCTACAAGGGGAGTGGCAGAAGGCAGAGGGGCGGGGACAAGAGCAAGGGGGACGGCTGAAATGGAGAGGAATTGTAATTTCTGTTTGTATGCTGAATTTACGTTACTTTTACTTTAAATTACGGGAGAATTTACTATTTTAAAGTTGTTCATACACTGGCGACACACTTTATTCGAGCTTGGCTAGTCCCACGAATTCGGGTATACCCGGGTGTATTGAGGTTTGTGACTGTTTTCTGCCCGAGTGCATTGAGTTATTTTCCAAGCAGGGATTGAAGCATTTTATTCCCTCTGGCTGCAATACTGCACAGTATATATATATATATATACTGCATTACAATTCAGGAATTTATGCCATCTGGTAGACACGCGAAGCATTGCAGCCTATTAAATCCTAATCATTATCATTTAACAGATCAGCCGCCCGTCAGCCAGGCATGAACCCAGGCTGGGAAGGCAAATGCAACGGGGCTTGTCAGAGGTGAGGAGCGGCGCATTCCAGGTATCTGCCAGGTACATACCGGGTATTTGCTCGAATAAAGTGTGTCGGTGCAGTATAGTGTGTTTCACTTGACAGACACACAAACACACACACACACACACACACACAATCAGGACTGCTAACAGAAATCATGGGGCCCAGGACAAATGAAAGGAGCAGCCCCCCCAAGCCACAGCACACCTACCGCGGAAAAACAAATTTTAGCATGCAATTTTTACTTAACCACCCAATACATATAAAAATACACCCCCTACCCCCAATACATATAAAAATACACCCCCACCCCACCAATACATATAAAAATACACCCCAACCCCCCAATAATATAAAAATATACCCCAACCCCCCAGTACATATATTAAATATACCCCTAATACATATATAAAATACACCCCCAATACATATAAAAATCAAACTTACCTTGGGGATGCTCTCAGGTCAGGCCGGTGGCTGCAGGAGGGGGCAGTATGCCTGTAGCGGCAGAGGGGGGACGGTACTGTGGGGGGCTGACTGCGGGGTCTGGTGGTGCTACGGGGGCGGTGGCTGGCGGCAGCAGGGGTCCGGCGGCTGGCGGTGCTGTGGGGGTGGGGAGTGGCGGGGGCCTGGCAGCTGGCGGTGCTGCGGTGCTGCAGGGGTGGGGCGGTGCTGCGGGGGGCTGTGACTGCGGGGTCTGGCGGTGCTGCGGGGGCGGTGGCTGGCGGCGGCAGGGGTCCGGCGGCTGGCGGTGCTGTGGGGGTGGGGGTGGCGGGGGCCTGGCAGCTGGCGGTGCTGCGGTGCTGCAGGGGTGGGGCGGTGGCCCGGCCGGTACATTTCTTGAGGGTGGTGATCCTATGCATGTAAATGTCCCGATCTTTTGTCTGATGACCAAATTGGCTCTCTTGTGTCTAAGTATATCTAGAATATTTCTAGGACACTACTGCTTAAATATGGAACAGCTTATTTATATGCCAGTAGTAGTATTTCAGTGCCTGTATCAGTATTTTGTGCCGTACAGTATATCCCATTGTGGGATTCTTATCAACAGACAGTTTTCTACTCTTAATTGTATTCACATATATGTGTTTGGCTTATATGGGAGCACTTGTTTTTTACAGGGAAAAGGGAGTACCTGGACTGGATTAATTCTAGGAAACGGGCCAGAAGAAGTGGCAAGGAGCCCCGAAACGTTGCCCCCCTTATTCCCTTGTTTTTCCTTTCCCCCTCCCCCTTTTCCCCTTGTCCCTCATTTAGTGTCTCTCTTTATTAATTAATTAAACCCTCCCCCTTTGTTTTAATTGCTGTGAGCTATTGAGTTTTTTTTATATGATAATTAACATCCAATATTATCTGTGTATATGCATGGTTATTTGTTCCATGGAATTTCAGCTATATAGAAAATTACGTTTTTTTGACAATCATTGTTGCCATCGTATTTTTGATGGAGTGCTGGGAACTCCCCCCATGTTATGTATTGTAACTTTGGAGGAAATTAGGGTTCCTCTTTGTTCCCGCACACCATTTCTATTTTTATCTCTAGGTATGTTTCATTTTTAGGTGCTGCTAAAAACTGTATACACTCCATAAAAATAACACCTATTCCCTTTTATGAAAACTAGCTACACCGTAGCTTTAGCCCTTTCTAATGGCGCTTACCAACTAAACTGGTTCCAACTTAAAACATACCCTATTATATGTACCCCATATGAACAGTCTTAGGTACATTAATATATGACTTAGCTGTTGGTCTGTTACTATTGGGGCTCCAGGTAACTCCCTCTGGACCCTGTGACAATTCAGAGAATCCCTTCTCTGTAGTTCCAAGGTTATGGACTAGAAATCCAGCTTCTTAGGGGAGCTCAGCCCCACGAGAGCTCAGAGAATCTCTCCTCTGTAAGTCTAATATTAATTACAGGACATCCTTTGCTTCAGCACAGTCTCACATCCTTCCTTCTTCCTGGGTTTAACGCCCCAGGCAGTCCCAGCCGGCTCCGCAACCACCGTCCAGCGAGCCTAGGGTACCGTATCATCCAGCTTTCTTACCTGGGGAGCAGTTTCTCTCCCCCCTTTCTCTACGGAAAAGCAGTCTCTCCCTGTGTAGTCACTTCCTGATTTTTAAAATCAACTCATGCTGATTCAGGAGTCCAGCCTGATTAGCTGCAGCTTAACTAGCTTAACTAGGGGAGATTAACTCCCTGTAGGCTGGAAAGAATACTAGCTGCAACAGTCCAGCCTATACAGGGACAGTGATTGTGTGAATATATATATATATATATATAGTGCACAATAAACGAGTTCTTGAGTATTAGCTGATACCATTTTATTTGAACTAACAATTTATGTCATAGGACAAGCTTTCGAGAATTCTCCTCTCTTCCTCAGGTCAGCAATACTGGGTTACAAAGGATTCTAAGGCTAAAGCAGAATAAAACAGAGCTTTAGATAAGGAGGGGTAATAAAGGGATGTTCGAAGAATTTGGAAGGGTAATAAAACGGTGACAAGTAACAGCGTTGAGGTGGAAGGGGATGCTGCGGTGGTGGGGGGGGAGTTGTGTCTAAGAGCATTTGCAGAGAGGCAGGCAGGATAATTACAAACAATTGTGCTAGTGTGTGAGAAACGCCATACCCTTCCAATTTCTTCAAACATCCCTTTGTCACCCCTCCTTATCTAAATCTCCTTATCTAAATCTCTTTTGTTTCTGCATTCCAAACCAAAATCCAAACCTAATACTGAGGAACTCCTATATTCTGCACTACCGCAACTGGACTAACATATATATATGGAACAAACAAAAACAAAGAATAGTGGCGCCTACCGGTTCCCAAGTGACACAAACATTGTAATGAAATTAATGTAGACCAATGGTGTTAAGAGTCAAAACATGTGCTATAAAAAATATATTAAAACAATTTATAAAAAACTAATAAATGTGAAAAACTATGCAATAATAATAAATTATTCAATACAAATTATAGTCTAATCCCAAACACTGTCCTTCAGAGTTTTTGCAGCCTGTACAAAGGGACCACCAATCCCTTAAACGGTATCTATTGATAAAACAAAAAAACAACAGGCGCACTCATAGTGTTGTAGATATCAAACTTTTATAAGGATATAAAATATATAAATTGCGCACTCACAAACATAACAGAAATAAAAGCATATATGAGTTTTAGCTCATTGCCAACCAAGATGACTGTGGGGTCCCAGCAGCGTGTCAGCAAGGGTTCCACCATGTGCTGCAGGAGCCGGTGCCTGGGTAGATGGCTTCCGTGTATCGAGTGCTTCGTGCACTTCCCTGCTCAGGTCTCACTGCTCTCCAAGATCTTGCATGAACTGCAGCATCATAGGGAACTCCTGAATTGACGGTCACTCCTCCCAATGGGGACTCAATGAATTGCTGGCATTTAATCAAAGACTGCGCTTTTACTAAAAATTCCCGTTGTATAATCATGCATACAAATAAACATATAAAATCCAGGGGTACTAGCACATGTACTCTGAAACACACCCTACGCGTTTCGTCCTTAAGACTTTGTCAGGGTGTGTTTCGGAGTACATGTGCTAGTATCCCTGGATTTTATATGTTTATTTATATGCATGATCATACAACTGGAATTTTTAGTAAAAACGCAGTTTTTGATTAAATGCCAGCAATTCATTGAGTCACCACTGGTTTGTCTGAGAGCTCACCAGCTCTGCAAGAGTGAGCTCCAGCCAAAACCAGGAATGGATTCCTCACAATAAATTCATGAGAAATTTGACTCTGAAAAGGCATCTTGTTAAATTGGACATAATGTAATGTCCAACCCTCCAGTAACACAAATCACTGAGGGTGTGAATATAACACCTACAGTTCCAAGTACTATAGATTCAAATGTAATTTCACATACTCACATACTCCATTTAAACCACCCTCTAAATTTTATCCTGCTAACTGTAACACGTAGCTCACCACAAGCGAAGCGCAACCGCGGTGCTGAGATAGGGAATTGTATAACGCCAACCCACAGCCGCGCGGGCACGCCTAGAGTGTAGGATGATTGTGCAAGCGGCGTCAGGAGTACGGAGTGTAGAGTATTAGAAAGTACTTGCCAGGTCTGGACTGGAAAGTAGCGGATCATTGGGGTACTAGTCGAGGTCAGGACTGGAGATAGCAGAGTAGTCGTAGTGAGGATAGCCGATATCAGGGTTGGAGAATTCAGAGTAGTCGTACGTAAGCCGGGTCAGGATAGGAGAGGTGCGGGGTCCAATTAACGTAGCAGGGTTGGCAGCAACAGGAACAAGGCAGGCAGGAACAAGGCAGGAATCACAAGGCAGAATGCAGCAAGGCATGGCGTCACACACAAAGTTATGCTCAGCAATGAGTGTCTGGGCTAAGCAGGTATTTATGAGACTGCCTTCCAATGGAAAGCCGGGGCGGAGCAATGGAGCAAGATCCGATAGGCAGCTGTGTCACACAGGTGCGCCCTAATGTGCAGCCTGATTGAGTGCAAAGGCGGGGTTATATCCTGTGTGCATCCCCGACGTAGAAGGCTGGAGACTCGGTCGCATGTTGCTCGCGCACTGCGCATGTCCATCTGCCGAATGCACCCAAAGTCTGGAGGCGGGTCCAAGGGTGTGCTGACCCGCTCACGTCATCGAGGTCAGGGTGCGGAGACTAGTGGGCGCATCACTCCCACGACTTGTACGCTCGCGACTAGAGCGGGGGTGGAGACTGGGGATGAACCCAGAGGGAAGGCTGGACGAATGAGGGGTTGGTGGCTCCTCCTTCCCAGGTTTTAAGCCCGCCCCTCCCCACTTCCCAAGTTAGTAGGTCCTTTCATTCTACTGGATATAGAGCCAATGTGGTCTTTCTCCCTCCTAACTGAGGTAAGTGAGAATTTTAATCCTAATAGAGGTATATTAGTATTTTATCTCGTAGTGTTAGGACTTGCGAACAGGTGTCTGCCTTGTCGTGGCTCGCAAGCTTACAACGCTTTGGCCAAAGGGTTAAACTAAATGACCATTTTTCAAGAGAATATATAAGTATTTTACTGTGTATTTCTGTCATGTTGGATGTAGCATTGGACTTCTCTGTCGTCTGTTGTATACAATTGCCACGCTCAATAGCACTCCATTTTGACACTTAAATACATACATATATTTTGTGGGGGCTCAGGGGTTCCCAAAAAGAGCTTGCTGGGGCTTTGTGTTCTGGAAACATGCGGATCAACCTGGCTGCGTGAACACGGTGGCTCGGAATCCAGGACCTCTCTTCCGGACCGAAACCCCTCCAGTGTACAAGATAGTGTAGCGAACCTCTAGAAATCTTGGAGTCCAGAATGGACTGTATCTCATACTCAGGTTGACTGGGGGGGTGACTGACTGACTGGGGTGACTGACTGGGGGGGTGACTGACTGGGGGTGACTGACTGACTGGGGGTGAGTGACTGACTGGGGGGTTGGGTGGGGAGGAGGTGACTGACTGGGTTACTGGGTGGGGGGGTGACTGATTGGGTGGTACCTCTGGTGTCCTACACACACACACACACACACACACACACACACACACACACACACACACACACACACACACACACACACACACACACACTCCCATGCACACACTCTCCCATGCACACACTCTCCCATGCACACACACACACACACACACACACTCACACACACTCTCACACACTCTCACACAGACACACACACACACACACACTCTCCCATACACACACACTCATACACACTCTCCCATACACACACACATACACACACTCTCCCATACTCACACACACATACACACACTCCCATACACACACACACTCTCTCTACACACACAGGGGGGAGGAAGAGAGGAAAGGCCGCGACCAACACCACCACCACTGCTACCATCTCTCACCCCGCGGGTAGACACAGGGACCTGGGGGGAAGCGGGGACCGGGGGAAGGGGGGAAAAACCCCGCTAACATCTCTCACCCTGAGTGCAGACACGGGGACCGGGGGGGAAGCAGGGACCGGGGGCAAAACCCCCACTACCATCTCCCACCCATCGGGCAGACATGGGGACCAGGGGAGGGGGGAAGCGGGGACCGGGGTTGAAGTGGGGAACTCCCCCGCTACCATTTCCCACCCCGCGGGCATACACAGGGACCAGGGGGAAGCGGGGAACACACCCGCTACCATCTCCCGCCCCACAAGCCAGTTCACAAGCCAGGGGGGGGGGGGGTTCACAAGGTAGCAGGGCCGCGGGATGCAATGGAGTACAAACCTCTTCAAGCAGCAGAAAGGAAGAGGATGTGCCTGCGTGGCCTGAGCCTAGATGAAAAAAAAATCTTGGCAGCCCGCCAAGTCCTGTCAGCCAATCAGGCTGCTGGATTTTAAAAAAAATTTGTTTTTCAGCGCCAGCAGGGAAAATTTCAAAGAACCGCGTGCGCTGTGACGAAATAATATTGCTAAAATGAAGATACTGTTGATATATTATTGAAATGGACTGGGGGGGTCTCTGGAGAAGGATTGAAAGTGATGTTCAGATTACATTTTGTAAAGTCAGTTATGTCTAGTATCCATTTTGTGAGTAAGAATGTGTCTGGTGTAAATGAGAGTTTTGTTTCTAAGTTGATTTACGACCGCACCTAAAGTAACGTCCACATTCCTAGTGAGAGTTGGTACCTGGAACCTATTCATAGCTGTTTTGAGGCCAGTTTTAACCAAGTTCAATGAGCTGTAATATGATTGGTTTAAGAATTAAGGAGTGGTTAGTATAATCTGCCTAGTAACAGTTTTAGATAGAGGCAGAGAGAGTCTTGTAGACTTTTGAATGAGTATGATCATACTATACTATGTATTGAAATAAACTACATATTATCAACTGAACCCCGTTTGTCAATTTGGAACATTGACAGCTGCTTGGGCAGCCATGAGGAGGTCGCCACGAGGTCAAATCCACTCGCCTGGGGTGTCCGGGCGACTGGATTTGTCGAACACTGTATATATATATATATATATATATATATATATATATATATATATATATATATATATATATATATATATATTCATGTAGAGGTATCAGTACCGTGTTAGCCGAGCTTCAATAATCAAAAAATAAATAGATGATACCGTTCTGTGGCTAACGAAATGCTTTTATTTGTGCGAGCTTTCGAGATACACTGATCTCTTCTTCCGGCGATGTTACAATGAATGAAGCAAGGATTACTTAAAAACAGTGTCTCTTGGAATGTTATCTGTGCTGGTCCTTCCCCCGATGTGGATGTGTTTTATGGCTAGAGGTGTCAAAGGGTTACTGAAAGCAAGTGAAGAAAGAGTGTGTATGTGTATCAGTGTGAATAAGAATGTTCGGGACACTTAGCTGTGGCCTAAACAGAGATCGAAATTTTATGAGTCATTACTGACACTAGCGAACTCTCTTCCCATGAGCGCTAAAGGCCATGTCTGTACATACTGTGCTATATGTATGCACACACAGCTGTCTCTCACACATACTAATACTCCTTATTTTTCCATCCCTATACACCAATAGGGACCACATAGTATCCACACACACTTTTAGTTGTGCTACAAACTCTCACATTTACACACCCACCCACACCATTTATATCCCCTCTCACTCCACACACACCTTGTGTAGAGCACTGTTTATACTGTGGGCTCTCCATTCATTCTTATTCACACTGATACATATATATATATATATATATATATATATATATATATATATATATATATATACTGGCGGTGCTGGGGATGAAGATAATATGAATACAAACACAGAAAAAAGAATCCCCAAAAATAGCACTCAAGCGTACATGAAATATAACAAAATGTATTCATCACATACAAATATAAATAATTAAAAAGGAGCAGTGGTGTCCTCAAAGCTGTAATGATACTGAGCCTCTATGGATAAGTGGATTGAAGCAACAATAGGCTAATACATGTAATTACAAATACCACAAATCATGAAGAGAGACAGTAACTGAATCAGAGATGTGGAGATAAGTGCTGATAAACAGTGCTACACTACATGAGCAGTAAACATGAAAGTGTGGAGGCAAGAAATCCTGCGGCCGCTGGTCAAAACTATCTAAATGAAGCCCCCTGTGTGAAGTGTGAGAATCACATAATATAAACTGAACCTGTAGATAAGGCACACACAGAGAGGCATAAATGGCAGATGACAATAACAAGAGCCAAAAAGAGTTGACAAAAGTACTTAGACCAGTCTAAGTTACTGGTTCAGTTACTGTCTCTCTATGGGGCTCCTGTTTTTCCCTGACTCCCCTGTGGATGGACCCCTTAATTGGAAGATCTTTACCCTTTGGACATTTTACTTTCACAGTGTGGCATGGATGGTCTCATGGACTATGGTAACTGATGTGAACTGTTAACCATTGTTGATCCCATACTAACAGTCTCTTTTTGGTACTGTGCCTGGTTTGCCTTGATTATACCAACTGCATTTACGGTGTATGTATATAACATATGTGTAGCCATGTATAAAAATGGTATACAGTTCTTTCTCATGCTGGCAGTAAACCTGGTAAGTTTGCAGGATTGCCAGCATCAATCATGGAGGTTGGCCCTCACACCCTGGTGAGGTGTCATATGTACTCAAGGGGAGTGGTAACATGCTCTGTGTCCACTGTTAGTAACACAAGGGGTGTGACTGTTTTCTGCGTCTATATAAGACACAGCACTGCCTAAAGTTAATGTGTGTCTGTAGTGGTTGGAGAGTGTTAATCAAGAGATCAGTTATGATCCAGTTCTGGAGGTCTGCAGCAGTTAAGGCTGTCAGATACAATTAATAGTTATCTACACTGTGATCAGGGACCTGACACAGGTGGTGATCTCCCTGAGGGGAGAGGCGACCCAACTCCATTGGGAGGGAAAGAACTTCTGAAAGGATGTACTACATCAAGATGAGCTTCTAGGACGACCGCTGTGAGGGGCAGTCTGCATGATGATGTCAATAAAGATGCCCAGATTCACCAGACCCTTGCTGTGTATGTGTGGAGTCATTACACAGAAGGAGGCACCACAGAGGAGGTCTTCATCAGATACATCCCCCTGCGGCCGCAGATATCCTGATGAGGTGGAGGCGCTGCATCAGATGTGAGTAGGACTCAATCCCCACTACCTCAGATGCCTGTCATGCTGATATCCCCATACCAACCCAGCGGGAGACTCAGGAGTCCTGTAAGCCAGCAGGTGCACCACACACACTATACCTACATGTAATGGGGCCAGTAGACTACAGGGGCCAATGTGAGATTGGGTGGGCTAGGAAAGACTGTTACATATGTATTTGACATCAGCATGTATTAGGCAATTTGGTGCATGTAGAAAAGAAAGAATTGCCGGCGCCAAATCAGTCCTTTAAATAATAATAAATCCGAATAAAGACCAAACCGTCTCTTGCAAAGTCCCAAAAGGGTCCTTGAGCAAACAGGCAGTGAAGGGGTCAACGAACGGCTCACACCAAATGATAGTGCAATATGTAAAAAAGAGAAGAAAACAAACAGATAATGGTGCAGTACGCCAAAAAAGTTGACATTAAAACATTAAAAACTCACACATGACAAACATAACACACAATGACAGACAGACACTAGCAAGACTATAATCCTACCAAAAAGCTATTTATTAACATTGAAATACTGGGTTCCAGAGGATACAGCACTTAAGTCCAGAGGGGTAAAATTAAAACCCTACTTACAGGACAGTGGATGGTAAAAGCAGTAAAGCTGAAGATCGCTCAGGTGCTCCTCTCTGATGATAACTGGAGCTCCTTTAGGGATTGCCTCGTGTGGGGGATGGATGTTGAGTCGCACGAAAACCGGAACATCCTGATAGATGTGACGTCACACGCTGCGGTGTTACTGAAATTGCTGCTCCTCTTCCTCTCCTTTCCCCCCACAGCCTACACAACTGCTGCCAATATTCTCCACAACCAAACAGACAGCTCTAAAAACAGAATAATCTCCCAACGACGTTTCATGCACATACATGCACTTCTTCATGTTGGCTCTACGCGTTTCGCTGTTGAGCTTCCTCAGGAAGCTGTATGTTCAACAGCGAAACGCGTAGAGCCAACAAAGTTGCTGCAGCTGCTTAGAGAAGAAGACGCCGGACGCTTGAGTTCTAACACAGACCCTCTCCCAGCGCGTCGCCATCCAGCACCACCGGATGCGGTCACCCGTGAGTCGGAAGTGACGTCAGACGCCACCGCCGGCGGCGAGGCTGGAGGTACAGGAGGAGTGTGAGAAGCACTATCGCTTGGACTGGCACACTATCGCCTAAAGAAACCATTATATGTACAATTTATTTGTACTTATTGTGAGTACATCTCCTATTTCTTTACCTGAGATAAAATATTTGTTTTGCAACCTAGACCTTTGGGCTGTTCTGTTTTTCCATTGCATGTACTACATTGGGATTTGAGTACCATCACTGCTGAAATAGTTCCTCTACACGAGAATCTATCTGGGCCACTATACACCAATAGAAATAGCAACCATCTCCACACTTCCTGACTGAGTCAGACCACTGCGTTATATTTTTATCATTGCTGTAAGTAGGAAATCCCAAAGAGCCAAGATTCTCATCTAGTCCTCACTGCACTAATATACTGCACAATTATTGTTTTTATGTTTTCTTTATTTTCATGATGTGTTCCTGATCTGATCGCTCCCTTCCCACCCCAAACCAAAAAAATATGTAAACATTGCAGTATCTGAAGTGTGAGTACTTAAGACTATATCATTCATTATACTATTTAAATTGTGATCAGCATCTATATATGCTACATCTCAAATTTGTAGTAAATGTTGACATATAATAAGGAAATTTACTATGTGAATATTACAACATACTATGTGAATGCAGATATGTATGAAGGGGTGTGTAATACAGTTGATTTTAAGAGTCTACAGAAACAGTATGTGTTAAGTATTATTATATTCACAAACTATATACATTGATGTCATTGTAATACAATAAACAATAAGAACATATACAGACCAGCGCCCAAAAAGAGTCCAAAGTCCCTAATAGAGTCCAAACAGATGGAAGAGAAGAAAATCCAAATGGTCCAATCACTGGAAGATCTCCAATCCGGGGGTCCGTGACATAGGGACAGAAACAAAAAGAAATAATAGTGTAATACGTAACATTAAAATGGGACAAACAACATGAAACACTTAACAAGAGACATACATAAAACAAGCAAGCTGAAAGTAAAATAACTATTTAATAAAACAAACGGAGCCTGCTGCAGCGGGTCATCAAGGGGTTAAAACCCAAAACCCTACTTACAGCAGGACTGGAAATAACAAGCATGTGTAACCAAGTTGGGAAGACTGTCGGCAGCAGTGAGGGTCCTCACGGGCTCCCCAAAGTGTAGTTTCTTTCCCTCTAACTTCGGAACACTCTCCAAAATGGACGCCGAGTAGGGGAACTCCACACTCGCCTGCAAGCACAGCAGCCACTCTCGCGAGATCTCGATGACGCTGCTTCCTGCTTCCCTTGATTGACACTTCTCACAACCAGTGCTTCTCCAAGGCACCGTGACCTCTGACCCTACGCGTTTCGTGACTAACATCACTTCCTCAGGGGAACAATAAACAATGTTACAATATATTTTTAGGTTGTACCAATTAGATTGAACATTTCTATACAAAATCGGTACTCCTGTAAAAGTACTGACCTGGGGGAAACGGGTGATCGTACACCCAGATATCCCTATCACCAGTCAAGCCTTCAAGCATGATGGGCAAAAAAAATTCCCTGAGCTGTTCCTCCAACGGAGTTAAAGTTAGAGTGGGTGCTGGAGGCTGGAGGCATGAAAACATGCATTTTGCAATTTCGACTTCAAGTTTCTTTCAATGTCATCAAACCTTTTGCGGCAATTATTATGAGTTCTGGCCTGATTTCCACAGGCGGAAACAGACACTCTAATGTTTTCCCACAAATCCTTTTTAACATGTGAACTGGTCCTGCCTTTAAATATAAGAAAATAACGTTCTTCATGTAAATAGCTTATATTTCGTAAGGAATGACAAACAAATGTGAGAACTCATGTAACATTTCTATAACATGCTGTTTGAGCTAAAATATGTGTGGCACATGAAGAATCCAAAAATGTGGATACATACAAAGCTATTGATGCTTGAGAATATGTAAAAATTTAAATGCAATTGAAAAATTGATCGATTCGTATCCTCGTTGTAAACACTCAATGATAAGGTGTGTATAAATCAAGAATCATATATATATGTAAATGTCCATTCTATGTGAATTACGAAATGTTACATCATACATGGGTGCAAACTTTTTTACAGTCAATGGCAATGATTTTCTTACCTACTAAGTTCCCATACAGCCGGTCATAATTCTCCAAAATACCAGTCACAAGTACTCGGTTTTCTTCATCATTGAACCGAAGATTTCTAGGCTTTTCAACACGCTTCTTATGCACAGCTGCAACCACTGAACTCAGCTGCTGCTGGCTGTACTCCTCTTCTTCCAATGGAAGAGACTGCAGGAGACTACCACCATCACCACCACCAGTCACTCTACCACCACCACTCACTCTACCACCACCACTCACTCTACCACCACCACTCACCCCACCAATAGCAATCACACCACCATCACTCCCCTGACTCCCATGTGCACTCACACGCCTACTCATACGACCACCACTCACTTCAGCACCACCAGTCACCCACCATCGCTCCTCTGACTCCCATGCCTCCCGTCCATATCTCTAGAACTCACAAATAACACAGAAGGAAATTAAATGGCACACACTAAACACTTTCAAACTGACAATAACAAAAATGTGTAAACAAAACAAAAAAACACATGACAAATCAATCAAAAAACACACCAACTATAGCAATCACAAATCCTCCAAACGCCTAGCTCTGTCTGTCTCTCACTCTCTCTCCCAACAACACAGCGAAAGATTAGAAATAAATGCAGCTTTTAAACACTACGATAACATTGGCGAACACGCCACGCCATTTCCTAGTTCTCAGAGATACGATCATCTCGCCACCGGATACTCGCCATTTCTAAAAATGTAATTATCACTGATATTTGGGCCTTTCTGCATACTGTGATAGCAATGCAGCCAATAATGACAATTTAAAAATCATGCCGATTTTTTTCCCCTGACATTTACTGTATGAGGCCCTAAGGGTTTGAGCTGCAATAAACTGTTGTTTAATTAAATATTATTATTTTTTCCCGCTTTTATTTTTTCACCTATATTACATTTGCACTTGATTCCGGTGTATGTGCTCTAGTGTTGTTTAAGGCTTTAATGTGAGATATTTAAACCCATCCCGATAGGGTTCCTATTACTGGTATAGATTATCTGAACCAATTTGAGTTTCCTTTATTTAATTTAAGGGTATTTTATATTATTGGATGTAGAGTGCCAAGCGTAACTTTCTTTCTCCATTATTTCTCTGTATCTGAAAAATGCTGAAGGATATGTGAGTTGGATAAAATTATTAAAAAAAAGCTTTGTGTAGAAGAAAAACGATATTTTGTATAGTGAAAGTGGGACTGGTCCTTTAAACTAAACTTGTACAACAGATGTGAGCGTGAGAGGGGTTTATAGAGTGAATGTGTTTATTACTTGATTGGGTATCAAATAAGTGCCACTAAAGTTCATCGCATATTATCTTTCTTACTTCCTCACAATTCACCTTTATAATGTTAAGACATTTATTGTGACAATTTGTCATTCAGCTTCTTTATCTCACAGCTGTCCTGGATTCCCAAACATTTTGCACATTCTCACAAAGAACAACATTTTTTTTTTTTACAGTGTCCAAATTGAATTGCAAACATTCATGCAGTCAGTTCCCAGGTGGGAAACTAACAGCTTATATGTGGAATTCTGGTCTGTACAGAAACCTCGAGGCAGAGAAAAGGAATAAAGGTCGAGTGGTCTTTTTGTCAAAGGTCGCCACAGATTGTTGATGATTCAAATATTGTGTCTATCCAAGCTCATCATTTCAACCGAGTGGTCATCAACTCTATTTACGGTGCTCCACAACCACACCAGATTTGTTGAAGAGCAGATTTACTAGCAAATTCATGTGAATGCACTTATTATTCATATAAAATAAATGTTTTCTAGTTATCCTCAAAACATGCCTTGTCAGATTTGCCCTAAGCATAAGATTAAGGCGGCGGACCTTAAGCAGGACATAAAGGGCCTCACCGAGCGTATAACAAGCCTAGAAGGAAGACTAGCAGAGTCCCTCGCGCAGCAGGCAGAGGCCGAGGAAGAAATCGTCCGCCTAGGGGATGAAATCTCGCAACTAAAAGAGGGCCAGGAAGACCGGGACAGGCAGCTGAACTTCCGCATCCGCAACGTCCCTGAAACTGTTCTCCCGGGTCACCTACGAACATACCTGAAGGAGTTAATTACCTCAATCTGTGGGTCCCTGGAGGATAAAGACCTCAAGATTGATAGGGTCCACCGAGCCCTGGGCCCGAGCGAAGGCACGACATAATCGTCAGGATGCATAGTTATACGACTAAAGAAAGGATCATCGCAGCATGCCGGGGCACTACCTCACTCACCTTTCAAGACGAATCCATACAGATATTCAATGATCTGTCGAGAATCACGGTAGGCCGGAGACGTGAGATGAAGCCCCTCAATGTGTTCCTTCGAGAAAATGAAGTGAACTATAGATGGGGCTTCCCATTTAAACTAACAGCAAGCAAAGGAGGCAAATTCCTCACCATACGGCGACCGGAAGATATGCTCCCATTTGCCCGTGCGCTTGGCCTGTCCCCTCCAGCTACATGGCTGCCCAACTCCACACAGACAGCCACGCAAGGGGACGAAGCAGAAGGTGGCTCGGCAGGTCCTGCGAGAAGAGTGGCGGCTCAGCGTCCAACTAAAAACAAATGAGCAATCTAAGAACATACTTGTACTACCCGGCTCGCATACCAACTCACTTTCCAACTATGGCGCCACCGGAGCAATAACTGACGGATTCCTGGATGCTACACGCCAATCATGGATGCCCTGCACTTCAAAACCTCCGCGCTAGCAGACCATCCGACACCAGCAGATGACTCGTCCACTCACCCCCAGATGTCCTCCACCTCGCCCATCGTCTGAGAGCCCGACCGGAGCATGTCTATCTGAGGCCCGAGGAAGATTGATCTATGGAGAGAGGGTGTCGGAGGGGCCATGGGCTCCTCAGAGAAGGTTGTTTGTGCTCAAGGGGTCCCGTTCACATGGCAGCCCCCCGCCTGTTTTTTGGGGGGTGTGGCTCAACTGATCAACGAGGGTCCGGGAGGGAGAGAGGCTCTTGATCTGAACCCCACCCCTCTTCCCCCTTCACCCCCAAAGAAGAGCTTACATTAAGCCAATATCTGGTTGCGCGCCTTCCCTGCACGCCCGAGCCTGAGCCATTGGATCCTCCCCATTGGGCCATACACCCAAATGCCGGTTCCCAATCCCGACTGTATTCACTGGAGGTCCTTAGCAGACCTCGTCCTACTATACCTCTTGCTGCTGACCCTGTCCCAGCAGACTCTTTCCCCCTCCTTCCTTCCCCATCCCCCGCTCCCTCCCCCTCAACCCCTCGTCGGGCCGACCTGAACCCCATGCTCAGAACACAAAATCCAGATGAGATAAAAAGAATTTCTAAACTAACGTACCAGGATCCTCCCGGTGGGAAGGGCGTGATCCCAATGGGGATAAAACTCCAGCACCCAAATGGCTAGTCAGTCAGCAATTAAATTTGTATCACTAAACGTGAAAGGTTTGAACAACAACAGAAAGAGAAGACTAGTGCTCCAGGAGCTGAAAAGGTCCAAGGGAGTAATCATCTTCCTCCAGGAGACGCACTTTGCATCTCAAGAGCTGCCCAAATTAATTAGCAATGTATTCCCGACGGGTTTCTTCTCATCATTTAACAGTAAAAAACGTGGAGTAACTATTCTACTCAGACAAGGAACCCCATTCAATATTACCAAAACAACATCAGACCAGAGGGTAGATTTCTAATGGTATACGGCTCACTTGCTGGCTTGGCGATCGGTCTGATCAACATCTATGCGCCAAATGAAAATCAAACAGAATTCCTAAAAGCAGTGCTAGAAAAGGTTGATCCTACCTACCTATCCTCTTTGATTATGGGCGGGGACTTTAATATGGTTATAAACTCCACTGAGGATAGAGCCTCAACCCTAAATCGCTCACAAAGAGCTTCTTCTCAGAAAATGGAGAAACAATTCAAAGCGATCACTAAGGAATATTCCTTGATGGATATTTGGAGAATCCAACACCAGGGCCAAAAAGACTACACTTTTTACTCGGCGCCACACCAGTCATACTCTCGTATAGACTATTTTTTTGCTACCAAAACTATTCTGGAAGCCTCCACTAATTCGGACTTAGGCCCAATCACTTGGTCAGATCATGTCCCTATCACATTAACTCTTTCAACCCCATTTCAAAAATTGTCATCCTACACTTGGAAGCTGAATGACTCCCTATTGAACCACCCGGAAGTAGAAAAGGAAATTAAGGCGGCTCTTAGGGAGTATTTCGCTCTCAACATGGGCACAGTTGAATCACCGGCGGTCCTGTGGGAAGCCCATAAGGCAGCAATAAGAGGAACCTTTATCTCAATTGCATCCCACAGAAAGAGGATCAAGGTGAAATTAATAACAGATCTGACAAATAAAATTATAAAGCTGGAACAAAAGCACAAATCCAACCCCTCGAAAAAGATTTACAAAACTTTGACCGCAGCCAGAAATGAGCTAAAACAGTCCCAAATGGAAGAAGTCGAAAAAGCCCTCACATGGACTAGCCAGAAATACTATGACAAGGGTAACAAGGCTGGCAGACTTTTGGCTAGCAAATTAAAAGGTATACAGAAACGTTCACAGATCACGGCGATCAGGAACAAATCGGGTGAAATAATCTATAACGAGAAGAAAATAGCGGAGGAATTTACCGCATTTTATACTAAACTTTATAACCTCAAGGCCCAGGGCGGGAATGCGGGGATTCCATCCCCTGAACCCATTAATAATTACCTGTCCGATTGCCTCCTACCAACATTGACAGAGGAGGAAAATCTGATGCTCAACGCAAAGATCACCCAAAAAGAACTGGCGGAAACAATAAAAACATTAAAAATTTTGAAAGCCCCTGGCCCCGATGGCTTCTCCAACGTCTATTATAAAAGGTTTTACCCGATTCTTTCTAAACATCTACTTTGCCTATTCAACTCATTCATGGAGGGCAACCCAATCCTCCCATCAATGACCCAGGCCAACCTCGCCATAATCCACAAAGAGGGTAGGGATCCGCTGCTATGTGGGAGCTATCGGCCAATCTCCCTACTAAATAACGATCTCAAGCTATACAGCAAAATCCTGGCAAATAGATTGAACCCCATTTTGCCGAGATTAATCCACAATGACCAACTGGGGTTTGTCTCAGGCAGACAAGCCTCGGACAACACCCGCAAAATTATAAATATTGTCGATCATTCCCACCTCACGGCTACCAAAGCGGTTCAGTTAAGCTTAGATGCTGAGAAGGCGTTCGACAGAATCGATTGGCTATTTCTTGATAAAACAATACAGAAATTCGGCTTCAAAGATACGTACCTAGAGGGAGTCCGAGCACTATACTGCAGTCCGACTGCGATGGTGAAACTCCCAGGGGGAACCGCAAAGAAATTTGAAATAAAAAATGGAACGAGACAGGGATGCCCCTTGTCTCCCCTCCTTTTCGCCCTAACAATTGAACTTCTAGCATCTAAAATTCGAGACAACATAAATATACAGAGGGTACAAATTGGCGGAAAAAACTATAAAGTTTCATTATTTGCGGATGATATCATTCTAACATTAACACAACCCCAGATCTCCCTTCCCAATCTCCACAACGGAATTCGGTAAAATATCAGGATACAAAATTAATAGCGACAAATCAGAAGCCCTCAACCTAAATCTGTCAGAACCAGAGATGCGGACATTGACACAAAACTTCAACTATAAATGGAGCCCTTCATACATCAAATACTTGGGAGTAAATGTATCAAGGTCATATTGCTCCCTCTACCAAAATAACTACCCAAACCTCTTTAGGAAAATCAAAAAAGATCTGGAAAAAATGGGAATGTTACCAGATCTCATGGATCGGGAGGATGATCTCAGTTAAAATGAATATACTCCCTAGATTATTATATTTTTTCCAGACACTCCCGATCCATATTCCTGGTTCTGAACTAAAAACTATTCAAAACAAAATCTTCCAATTCATTTGGCACGGGAAGAGACCCAGGATAGCTAGGTCGGTTCTTACAGCGCCCAGGACAAAAGGAGGCTTGGGTGTCCCAGACATCGCTAAATATTACCAAGCAGCCCAATTAAGACAAGCGGTCATGTGGAACTCGGACCCAGACCAGCTATGATGGCTAACAATTGAATCTCAATACTCCAGAACGCCTTCTCTACCAGCTTATCTTTGGTGCGGTGACAGAGGTACTGATATGGCACCCAAATTCGAACTGGGAGCGATGAGATACACATGGGAAATATGGGGGAAAGCTAAAACGAAATTCCAGCTGTTCTCCCCCAGTTCACAACTCACCCCAATATTTAACAACCCTAAATTTCCCCCAGGGTGCGAAACTAGACAATTCGACTTATTCAAAACATTGGGGATCAGAGTGATGGACAGTTCCTGAGTCTCCAAGAATTACGCACCAAACTAAAATTACGCACCAAACTAAAAATACCTCATCTAGATACATTCAAATTTCTCCAAATTCGACACTTTCTACAAAAAATGTCCCCAACGTTGAAATTCCCTCCTCTCACAAAATTTGAGAAACTGTGCCAAGAAGGGGCCCATCAAAAAGGTCTAATAACACAAATATACGCCGGCATGGAGAATCCGGTGAACCCTACCGCACACGATTATATGCTCAAATGGGCAGCGGAATTGAACATATACATTACATATATTACATTAATTTCATATTGATATGAAATTTGATTAATTTCATATGACATGATATTTAATTCATTTCACGATATGATATTTTTCTTCTTCGAACTGGCTAGCTCTTGGACGTCTTGGCCTGTAAAGAAATATACAATATTCAATATTAATAATCGCACTTATTGTGCTGCGCATGCGTGTCACTATGGAACCTGGTTGAAATGCATTTGAGTGTCATTTCTGCGCATGCGTATCATTATGGAACCTGGTTGAAAATAAAACTAGTATACATGAATTACAGTACTGTACATTATCTGACAGTGTCACTGGATGTCTTTCTTTCCTGCACAAATATAGTGTTGGCCTCATCCTGATGCTAAACCCACAAAATATAAATGATCATAAGTATTAAACAATGACTACACTATGCAAGTATGAGGGAGGGTTTAAAGAAGAAAAGACATGACATGCATAAATTAAAGTACAGTGCATTACCTATTTATGGATGGGTTTCCTGCACGGATACGGTGTTGGCTTCACCTGGCACCAAACCTGCAAAACATAAAGGAACATAAGAATTAAACAATGACAACATTATGCAATTATGAGGTTTTGTTTGTTTGAGAAGAAAAGACATGGCATGCATGAATTCAAGGACAGTACATTACCTGACAGTATTGATGGGTGAGTTTCCTGCAGCAACGATGGGTTTCCTGCACTTTGGCTTCGCCCAGTCCCAAACCTTTAAAACGTAAATGAACAGAAGCATTAAACAATGAATACAATAGTGGAACAACTAATTAAAAAACAGGATTTACTAAACGTTATTTATTAGATTAAAATAATTTTCGGCGCATTTTTATTTTTTAATTAATAGAACACGTAGTCATTCCCAATGTCCTGTAGCTCCAGGCATGAGTCCTGTTACGCCGCAAAAGGACATTAATGGCGTCTTTCATGGCATTGAAAACAAGCGGGGTGACATTGGTATGGAGCTTCATTCCTCCACAATAATTTTCCTTAAATTTGCAGGAAATGCCTTCTTGCCCCTCGAGCCGTCAAAATTAACAGTTTTGCCCTATATAAGCAGTGGTGCCAAAGTGACATGGTTTTGAAAAGTAGCAAGACTAATTGGCTCACCTGTCCTCCACTGAAAATGTATTTCTCGATGGCGTATGGCAGGGGTAGGTAAGCAGGGACCGGACTGAGCCGCTTCACTTGTAGCCTTAGCAGGGGTGCACTCCTGGGTGCAGTGGGTATGCTTCTGTTAGGGGGCAGGCTAGATGCTCTGGGAGGCTGTCGTCCTCCTGTGGTACCTGTACTCTTTCTGGGCTTCTCACTCCGCCCCCTCTCTCATTGGTCATGCACTCCCATATATGCTCAGCTGTGCCACTTGCACTTTGGCTGAGCATAGTTCCAGTTAGCGCTGTTCTCCCACTTCCTGGTTCCTTGTCCTGCATTGCCTTGTCTCCAAGCTCCTTGTTTCAGATTGACCCCCTGTGTACCGACCCGGCTATTACTTTGGACTCCGCACTTCTGGCATACCGACCCGACTTACCTCTGAACTCCCGCATCTCTCCAATCCTGACCACGGCTTACGGACCTCTACGCTTCTATTGGCTCCAACCCCTGAACACGGCTAAACGGACACTGACCATTCTGCCGACTCCTACCTCTGACCTCAGCAAGTACCTAACCACTCTGCTCTCTCCAATCCTGACCCAGCTGCCTGACCAGCCGCACTCCAGATCTGCCCCCGTTGCTGTGGGTGGCGTTTATACCCATTCCCACCTCAGTACCGGGGTCCTTCCTTGTTTGTGGTGAGCACAGGGTTACAGCAATGCCTCTGGGGGTGACAAGGGCCCCTGCACAGTCCATTAATAAAGGTATTTGGCCCAGCTGGGTGCCTCTGAGTCATATTGGGGAATTGTAAAATGTCAGCTCTGCAATCCAATCATGGCAGAAACACTGTGTTTTGTGATAAAACTGTATATGTATGTCTTATTATTCCAGGAGTGTTAAGCAGCGAACATTTCCCTGCTTCAGCACAGACCAGAATAGTACAACCGGGCAGAGGAATGAATTACATTCAGGTCCCCCGATATATGCCCGTGAACCCCAGAACCAGGGAGGTGGTTCAGCGTAAAGTCATTTGTAAGATTATGTGTATAACTGTGACAGTGTTTTCGTGTAAGCGTGTGAAAGGAAAAATGGTGTTAAAACCCAGAAGCTAGTAGCATAGCAGGTGGCTTTTTGCTAACTTTCGCTAGGAAGCTCCTAGCGCTGTGAGATTTGCTGTCAGCACTGTTCAGGTAAAATCAGGAACTATCATGTCATGCAATTTTTAAAGAGTAATATAAAAAATGGATGAATTAAAGTCCCCCTATTTTAATTGTACCAACATGTTAGGCATATGGGGATTTTCATCTACCACGCCAGAGACAGAGTGTCTACTCCACCTTCTAAGCTTCAAAGGCAATCCAGGATATGGAAGTGTTAAACCTTTTGTTAGCAAGGAGGGGGAAAGGCAGGAAAACGTCAATACGCCATCTGGCCAGCTGTCACTCTGCCCAACCTGAACGGCACCAGGTAAGGGGAGCAAGGTCTCATATGCTAAGCAGCCAAGGTGCAAATTTGGCACATGCCCAGAGCAGACTGAGATACCCCTCTGCCAGGTTTGAAAAGTATTGGCAACTCTGTGATAGGGGGAAGGAATTATTCCCACTGAGTTGATTGGCTACATGGGTTAAGGGCAAATGAACAACGGACGGCTGGTTCGGCTGTACTTGGAGCAGGTAAGCTGGAGCTGCTCCACCAAGAAATTTTAGAAGAGATGACTTTTGCCATGTTCTTCTTTCTAAACCCCGGTCCAGGATTCTTTGCCTTGGGAGCTTTTGGTGCCGTTTCTTTAGCCACCTTTGCCTTTCACTCGGGGGTCTCGGAAACAGCTGCCGACATTCGCTTTCTCAGGTCTGGGACAGCAGCACCAAGCTGGTTCTTGTGTGCTTATAATCGGGCACGATCCATAGCACAAGATTAAGTACAGTATCTGGACAAGAGTTAGTTTCAATAGAAATAAGAGTGCGGGAGGCTATGAAATTTGTGCCAGCCTTTATGCTCAGTATCGCTGACGTCATTCGTTAGTGGGCAGGCCCACAATGGAAAGAGGTAAAAAGTGGGCATTTATTTTACCTCTCTAGGTACATGTTCAATACAGAGACAACAAAAATATTTGTCCCTGAAGAAGCTCCTTTGCTGGAGGGAAACGCGCGTTGGACGCGCAATGTTGTCAGTCTCCTACTTGGAGCTGTTTTTAATGTAGTGTTTGCAGTATCCTGGGTGTAACTGTGAAGACCATATGAGTTAGTTATTTATTAATTCAATTTATAGTCAGTGTGCCTGCTATCCTTGCACTTTATGTGAGGCGTCTTCACATCGCATTGCTGTGTACTCAACCCAGCACTGCTGTGTTTGGCAGTTCTATGATACAGCTAATATACCATCACATGCCAGCACTATCATTTAGACTAATCTCTATGTAAATGTGCAGGGGAGTTATATCTAGCAGTAGTAGGATATTCAATCCTTTGGCCACTCACCTGAGTATATCTATATACAATTCAATACTTGGTCTTAACGTTGCCCCAGAGGGGTTAATACCCTACTCATAGCATTCCCTGTCTTCCACATCCCACCATATTTATTGGTACTGGGATAGTATGAATAATCAATGACACGGTTGCTTGATAGCTATGATTTAATACATTTTTAATCCACATCACACATTACTTTGGTAATATATGTTTTAAGGAATTTATTAAAAGCTAATTTCTACACTTGGGTGGTGTGCATTTAAGTGAATTCTTTTAGGGGGCACATCCATTTTGTGTTTCCCCTTTCCTTTTTTCTGACATGTTCAATACAGCTTCATTTCTGTAGATGCAATACACATTGTATACAGTAGGGGCGCGCACACTTTTTTTGATGCGCCCTCCCACCCCCCGCCTCCCGCCTGCTGTCCTGCATTTTGCACCCCCCCCCCCTTCTTTCCTCGCGCGTGGTCAAATGACGCCACAGGTCATGTAACATCACGCCATGTGACCCACAGTGTCATTTGACGCGTGTGACGTCACATCACACGACCCCGTGGCGTCATTTGATGCTGCGTTGCCATGGACACGAGTGATGCCGGCAGAGTCAAAGTAAGTTTTAGAGTTGCAGTGAACTCACGCGATCCGTCGGCATTTAATTGAAATGCCTCGAGGTAGAATGCAGGGCCTCTGCAACTGCCCGCCCCCCCCCCCCCCCCCCGAGAAATCCAGCACCCACCCTTGGGTGTGCGCCCCCCACATTGCGCACCGCTGGTATACAGTATACATTGAATATACATTCATCTGTGCTTCATTCCTTTTTTAAAGCAGCAATGCCCCGAAAAATTATTTCCAAGGATCTTAGCATGACAATACTGTGGATGCACCGAATAATGCATATCCAATGGTTGTTAGCTGCAGCGGGCATCCAGATAAAAGAGCTTCAAAAGATAAAAAAAGAGGCGCAACATAGCAAAAACTAAATTCTTTATATATTTAAAACAATAATATTGCATCAATGCATGATAATAAAAACAAAGATATTGCCGGATAAGAAGGACTGCTGCTGGTATGCCCGATATGGGGATTAAACTCCTTCCTTCTTAGAGTCCCTTGGGTCCTTTGGTCGAGGGGGACCCAGATGTTGTCACCAGATGTAGCTGCTGTGGTCAGAGTGTCAGTCTCCTTGGGTTTTCCCTCAGTGGAGTACTTCTCTGGTTCTGGCTGTGGCAGATGGCTTCCTCTTCCCTCTCCTTGATCTACTTAGATGTGATGTCAGATGCTGTATGTGACCCATCACAGCGTCATCAGTGAAGGATCCCCTGGGCTGCAGGCTTGTGTCCGTAGTGGGCTGGTACTGCAATAGAGAGTCTGCTCTGTGCTGTGAGTTCCTCTGATGGCTTCTCCTGCGCGTTTCACCAGCAAGTTGCTTCCTCAGGGATACTGATCAGGCGTGCCTGCTCCAAATATAAATACACACACTCATAATTAGTTAGTAATCTGATGCCAATATGTTTCATTGGGCAATTAACCCCTTGTTTGTATTCTTCCTGGAGAGGTCACACCCTTGCAGTAAATCAGTGGTTCATGTCATAAAATAAATAACTGGTTGGATTTTAATAAGCAAACACTTAAGGGGAAGGCGGGGAAGGGGGAAAGGGAAAGTACACCCTCGTTACAGCCTGGCTGGAGGTGCTACAATCAGGGGCGATGTAGAATACACAACAATAGAAAAAAGAAACCCCTATAATGAGAGCACTCTGAACAGATTTATTCACTGAACACCAGAGGAATCTAATGATGTAATGAATTGATGAATTAATGAAAATAATCTTTATTAGGAGATACTTCAAAATTAAAATATTGCAGGTAAGTGAACCTATGCCTCCTCTGAGGCTTGCCTCTAATCTAAAGTGCGAATTTAAAATGGAGTGGGTATAAACTGGGGTATAGAGCCCCAATATAACGTATAAGTAGGACTATAAAGCCATCACGTATAGATGCAGAAACACATCTGAATAAGTGTAGCTAAACACCAGACTCTGAATGGTTAATAAGTAACCTATACAGAGTAATAAAGGATCTACTGTCATAGAAAATCTCAATGACTGCTGCACTGTGGGGGTACAATGCCTGTGGCCAAATGTACAGTATAAGTGAATGTCAATATGTAACACTCATATCAACTCTGTCCTCTCTCTTTGCAGATAGTGCAGTATAGTGTGAACACATTAGTGCACACTTCAATAAACCCCTAGATCCTTATTAAATGAACATATATGTTGGAGCGTTAATATCACTCTTTGTACAAATATTCGTTGTAATTAACCACATATATTTTGTCACACAGATACTGTAGTGAAACATTGTAGCTCCTGTGCAGTTTAAACCTCATGTAAGCACATATTTCAATCTCAGAGCTAGGTAACTGGTCAAAATGACAGACTCAATATGTCTGACAAAATGTCTCTTATTTAACCAATATAGTTAATATATCCAGATAAAAACTTTTGATTGCTGCACAAACTTGATAGTTTAACAAAAAATATGTGACTGGACAGAGTGACAGACTTGTAGTGTCTGACGCAGTGTCTCCTTGTCACGATGATAACTGTAGTGTAGCAACAAACTAATTAGAATTGGAAGGTATGGTACAATAAACCTCACAAGTACATAGCAGTGTGTACCATGTATCTAAACAGTTCAGTTTTTATCAGTTTCAGAGCTGGGTAACATGGACAGAATGACAGGCTTAATATGTCTGACAAAATGTCTCTAAGTTAACCCATATAGTAAATATATCCGGATTAAAGCTCTAGATTGTTGCACAAGCTTAGTAGCTTACAAAAAACGATGTGACTGGACAGAGTGACAGACTAGTAATGTCTGCTGTACTCAAAAGCGGAACAAAGTTCCTATAAAAGTAACAGCAGTGCTACGGTTAGAGGGCAGGCAATCTCTGCATCTATCCCAATGATGTCAGTACGTCCAATTGCCGATGTACGTTTCGCT
This sequence comes from Ascaphus truei, assembly GCF_040206685.1. Lineage (NCBI taxonomy): Eukaryota > Metazoa > Chordata > Amphibia > Anura > Ascaphidae > Ascaphus > Ascaphus truei. The sequence goes on along the minus strand of NC_134485.1, from coordinate 143,777,083 downwards.
ACTGGCTTTGTCAAGGCTGGAAGAGCTTCCTGCAACCCTTGATATTTAAAGGCAATAAGAAGGTTTTCTATTGGTTGGCCAATTAACAGTGAATCCCTGTTGGTCTCTGAGGGCATCAAATGGTCAAATATGATAATATTTGCTGTCAGATGAAAAAACACAGCCGGGACCCATAAAACCTTAGTCTCTGGGGGCATCTAGTGGTCAAACATGATAGTGTTTGCTGATAAACATAAGAGCAGCAAATAAATGACATATATTGTCAAAGTCTCAAAAGATATTAAATAAATGGGTGGAAAACAAAACCCTCATTTAAACCCTGGGGTGAGAGCGTGCCTAGGGTGTAAATCCACCTGGATTCTTTTTGCAAAAGAATCTCATCCCAGTCTCCTTTCCTCAATCCAAGTGAGAATTGGTCAATACCAATGAATGTAAGGACACTGCTGTCCCCATTGTGACATTCCTGGACCTGTCTGGCCAGAGACTTGAAGGAAAGAAAATACAAGAAATATCAGAGAGTTAAGAAAGACTTTACTGTAGGACTTATCTATAAATATAATTTTAAAAAGACTAGTCAAACTGAGGGGCGTGTCTATGACGTCAACCAGGACAGTCGGGTAGAGGGAGAGCTCTGGAGACCCCTCTGTATAATCGTTGAATTTATACCTTTCCACCCGGCCAAAAACACCTTAAATTGCATACAATCCCTCCCTGAATCTGCAGGGATGGCGAACAGGGGAAAAAATCAGCAGCCCCAGGGGGTTGGAAGGTTCTTTACCCCTGCTAAACAAACTGCTGAAGCGGGAAGCAGGCGGCAAGATGGCCCCCAGACATCAGGTGCAAGAGGCACACAAGGCCTCACTAGCCCGGCGAGCCCCGCTGAGACTCCCCCCTCGCCAGATGGCAGAATCACAAAGGAGTTTTTAGAAGAGCTCCATGCTAAACTCCAAAAATCACTGGAGACAAACATCAAAGAGGCAGTGGCTGAGATAAAGCATGATATTCAGGGCCTGCAGGAGAGAACCTCAACCCTGGAAGCCAGGCTGGATGAAGCCCTACACCATCAATCGGAAGCGGACGAGGAGATAATCCGCTTGGGCCAGGAGATCCACTCCCTCCGGGATGGTCTGGAGGACCAGGAGAACCGGGACCGCAGGCAAAACCTGCGGATCCGCGGTATCCCTGAGGCGATAATACCCTCCCAGCTCAGGGCATATCTGACGGATTTTTTCCTTGCAATCTCACCTGATCTTGACCCAAGGGACCTCGAAATAGACAGGGCTCACAGGGCACTGGGCCCACGTTCAGAAGACCCAAATCGTAAGCGGGACGTGATCGTGCGCCTCCACAGTTTTTCAACCAAAGATAAGCTGATTGGAGCCTGCAGGGACAAGGACACAATCACGTTCCAGAATGAGCCTCTGCAGGTATATAATGACCTTTCCAAACTGACCGTAGACAGACGGAAAGCGATGCGTCCCCTGACACTCCTCCTCCGAGAAAAAAGAATAAAGTACAAATGGGGCTTCCCCTTCAAGCTGGTTATCCCCCACAAAGGAAAGTTCCTGACCATCCGTCAGCCTGAAGATATGGAATCCCTGGCCAGAACCCCGGGCCTCCCTGTGGAACCCTTCCAACATGATTACCAGCCCGACAACAGACCCAGGGAACGTGAGGACCACCCGGTTAGAGCTTCCGAGCGCATTGCAGAACAGCGGCAGTCCAGAGAGAGATGACCCAGCACCCAGAGAGACCCTCCCGGGAGATCACCGCTCTTCCCCCTAACACCACTTAAAATGGCGTCGGGAGGATCCCCACTGCGGGCCCCTGTCAAACGAAGCTACACCACTAACCTCTCACCAGAGACTCCTACCAGCATCCAGAGAGACGACCGACTTCATTCCCGACGACACCCTGAAGGAGCCACCCACCAAACCGCAGGAGAACGAGGAGCTGAGTCAACCCTGTGCACAACGGATTCTCCAAAGATGGCGTCCGCCACATCTCCATTCTGCTGCGGAACACCACGAGGCTCCCTGGACGAGGTCGAGACGAAGCAGACGTCATCACCGCGCGCGACATCCAGACTCTACGCTCCGCATCACGTGGCCCCCGATCCGTCGATCCAGACCAGAGTCATCGAGTGCCGAGCGCCAGAGGAGTCGATGCTGCAGCCCGGCTTCCGGACAGCGCACAGGTTCCCCCACTCGGCCGAGGGGGGGTCAAGAGGCTTTGCTGACACCCCAGCCCCCGACGGCCCTAAGGGATCCTGACTCCCCTCCGCGGAGGGTCAGCCGCTCCAGGACTTCCCGATCGCTCCGGGCTGCGAGGCACTCACGGAGGGTCTGTAACACAGTTCCCCCTATGTTATCCCTGGTTTTCCCCGTTAACAGCAGTGTCCAAAATCCCAAGTTTGGCGGCTGGCCTTAATTGGCTCAGCGGTCGCGCCCTCAAAGTTAGAAGGACCCACACTGCACTTAATAGGCATTCCCTTACCCCTCCCTCCTCTCACCATTCACCCCCCCCCTAACCCCCTCCTCCCCGCCCCCCCTCTCACCCCCCCCTACCCGCCCCCCTTCTCACTCCCCCTCTCACCCCCCCTCCCACCCTCCCTCTCACCCCCCCTCCCTCTCACCCCCCCTCCCTCCCACCCCCCCTCTCACCCTCCCTCTCACCCTCCCACCCTCCCTCTCACCCTCCCTCTCACCCCCCCCTCCTCTAATATCAACCCCCCCTAGCCCTTCCCCCTACCCAATACCGACTTCACCTCCCCCTCTTACCCCCTCCGCCCCCCCCCCCTCGTCCTTGCTAACCCCCCCCCACCCCCTCTCCCCTCCCTCCCCTACCCCACTATTCCCCTTCTTGCCCCCTCCCCCACCCCCCCAGCCCCTCAGGAGAGAATGAGGCAGCCCAGCCACAACCTGGTGACACTCACCAGTTCTCAAGGAAACGACACTAACTCTCACCTGAGCCGACAGAAAAGGGTCCACTAACCCTGTAGTTCTGTCACTGCCAGGTGCCTATAGCAACGAAGGTTCCCCCCTTATAAAATGCTTAAGGCGCAGCGATTGAAGTGATCCTAACCCCCCCCCCCACCCCCTCCCCCTCCCCCCCTCCCCACCCCATCCCTCCCCAGTCCCCACCTTCCCCACTCCCCACCCTCCCACCTTATTCCCACACCCCCACTGCCTGGCCCCCCCCCCGCACGTGAGCTGTTCCCCCCACACCCCTGCCCTCCTTACACCCTCCCCACCCTTGCCCCCACCCACGCCCCCCCTAGCCCCCTCAGGGCAGATCTACTCACCTGCATCCCAGGTTACCCGATTACGGTCACAGAGATGGTCCCGCACCGCGTCGCTCACAGGATCATCGCATGGGGCTGTATACCACTCGGGCCACAGCGAAGGTCTGGAATTAACACTGCAAAATGTAAATTGTGAATATAGCCTAAGGCGGAATGTATAAACTGGTACCCCCCCCACTATCCTCCCCCCCCCTACCCCATATCCCTCCCCCAGCTACCTCTCCTTCCCCTTACCCCCTACCTTCCTCCCCTACACCCCCCCCTTCCATGGCCCCACCAAAGCTGGAATACATAGGAAAGGGATGTATACCGACACTGATGGCAGACAAAGTACAGGGCCCTCTCCCTCTCCCCCTCCCTTCCTCCTCTCCCCCCCCTACCCTGAGCTGGTCCACTTACCCTTGTATCGACCTGAGCAAGCACGGGCACGAATATGGCCATGACAGGCGCAGTACTTGGGACTACCACACGAGGTCGCTCACCACATACGCAAAGTTAAATGTATAAGGGGTAAATTGTGAAGTGTGATTCTGGCACAACGCTGTAGGTTCAAGATTCAAACCCGTACCCCCCCCCTCCCTTTCTCCCCCGGAGACCCCCCCTCCACCCCCCCACCACCCCCCCCCTCAACCACCCCCCCCACCCCCTAGGTCAGTGCCGTCACTGTCAGGTACCTATAGCAACGAAGGTTCCCCTTGGAAAATGTTTAAGGAGCTACGGTTGAAGAGGCCCCACCCCCCTCCCCTCTCCCCCTTATCCCCCCGTCCCCGCCCCACAGTCCCCCACTCCCCACCCTATCCCCCCCCACCCTCCCCCACTCCCCACCCTATCCCCCCCCACCCTACCCCCCCTCTTACCCCCACACTTCCACTGCCTTGCCCCCCCCTTCAACACATAAGGTTACCCCCTTGCCCGCACCCACCCCCCTAGCCCCCTCAGGGCAGTACCACTCACCTACGTCCCAGGCTGCCCGATCACGTTCACAAAGTTGGACCTGATCCGGGCTGCTCACAGGCTCATCACATGAGGTTGCATAACACTTGGGCCACAGCGAAGGTCTGGTACTAACATTGCAAAATGTAAATTATGTATAAAGGCCTAAGGTGGAATGTATAAACTTGTACCCCTCCCCTTCCTCTCCATGTGTCCCCTCCCTCCTCTGCTCCCCATGTACCCCTCCCCTTCCTCTCCCTGTCCCCTCCCAAACCCCGTCCCCCTGAGATGGCCCACTCACCCTTGAACCTGCCTGACCATGCACGGGCATGACTATGGCCATGACAGGCGCAGTACTTAGGACCACCACACGAGGCCGCTCACCACCTACGCAAAGTTAAATGCATAATGTGTAAATTGTGAATTGTGATTCCTGCACAACGCTGAAGGTTCAAGGTTTCATCCTGCACCCCCCCCCATCCCCTATTCCTCTCGTCCCCAGGGACCCCCCCCACCCTCACCCCCTCCCAGGTCCCCCTCAAAAGGGAAGATGTCCCGATACCGCACCATTCCCTCTACTCCCCCCCTCCCCTTTTTTTTTTTTTTGCTTCACTCCCCCCCTACCCTTATTTTTTTTTCCCCTGTGACCCGCTCCCCCCCCCTACATCCACCCCCAAACCCTCCCCCCCTCACACCAACGGATCAGGGTCCCCTCTCATACACCCTCTCTCCCCTCCATCAGACTCTAAGCACCTCAGGTATACAACATCACTTTCTAGTAGGCCCCACTGACAGAGGGTTCAAACCAAGGCCTCAAACCCCCCCCCCCCCCCCTTTAAAAAAAAAAAAAAAAAAAAGACGACCCGGTGACGAGGAAGCCGGTGGAAGTCGCAGAACTTTCTGGGTCTCCACCCGGCCCGTCTTCACTGGTGTACGTCCTACGACCCGCCCCCAAGGGTCTTACACCCACTAACCGGTTCTTCACCTAAGACCGGTCAAACACTTTCAGACCCCATTAGGGTCATTTTTCCTCCCTTTTTCAGCCACTGTTACTGTCCCAGCGGCCCCCTTCCCGACCCCCCTCCCCCAAGCCCATTCTGACTGTACTCCCCAATACTCCACCAGCGACAACACACGCAAACTTAGCTGAGCGATTACTATGTCCCATCAAAAAGCACTAAAAATTGTCTCCCTCAACGTAAAGGGTCTCCACAATAATCGAAAACGCCGCTTGGCCCTCCAAGAGATAAAGAAAACAGGAGGGGATGTTGTTTTCCTCCAGGAGACGCATTTTACGTCACAAGAGCCGCCTAAAATATTTCAGCATGCATATCCAATGAGTTATTTCTCATCCTTCCGCAGCAAGCGTAGAGGGGTTGCCATTCTGTTCCGACAGGGCACCCCATTTAATCTAACAAAAATCCAGGCAGACCCAGAGGGGAGATTTATTGTAGTCTATGGCTCACTATCCGGCACGTTAATCGCCCTTATTAACCTATACGCCCCAAACGAAAACCAGACTGAATTTCTTAAAAAGGTTCTGGAAGAAATTGACCCACAATATCTATCCTCAATACTCATTGCAGGGGATTTAAACATGGCTCTCAACCCTAAGGAAGACAAATCGAGCCACCCAGGACGACAACACTCTACTCAGTCACAAAGACTGGGGAAAAAATTCAAGGACATTATCGGGGACTTTTCTCTGGTAGACATTTGGAGAACACAACATCAGGGACAAAGAGATTATACTTTTTACTCGGCGCCTCACCAGTCTTACTCCCGTATTGACTACTTTCTTGCTTCCAAGAACGTCCTAGAGGCCACCACTGACACAGATATCGGCCCAATTACATGGTCGGATCATGCTCCCATCACCATGACCCTATCCATCCCCTTTGGGAAAACTATCTCATACTGCTGGAAACTCAATGATTCCTTACTGAACCACTCCGGGACAGTGATGGAACTCAAAAAATCCCTTAAGGAATACTTCAGAATAAACAAAGGCTCCGTAACCTCTCCAGCAAGCCTGTGGGAAGCCCATAAGGCGACAATTCGAGGAAATCTTATCTCGATTGCCTCCCACCGGAAGAAATCTAAACTCAAATTAACTAAAGAGCTCACAACCAAAATAATCGACTTAGAGCAACAGCATAAAAATAACCCCTCCCGGAGAATTTATAAACAGTTGACAATTGCTCGAAACGATTTAAGGACCATCCAATTAGAAAGTGTAGAAAAAGCTCTTAGATGGACGGGTCAGAGGTACTATGATAAAGGGAACATGGCCGATAGACTTCTTGCCAGCAAATTAAGAGGAATACAGAAAAGATCGCAAATCACGGCAATCAGGAATAATTCTGGTGAACTCCAATACAATGAAAAAAAGATAGCAGAGGAATTTACCAAATTTTACACTAAACTATATAACCTAAGAGCCCACTCTGCACACACTAAAGAGGCGGATACGGCTTTAGCCGCCAGTTACCTAGCCGAATGCGACCTTCCTTCATTAACAGAGGAAGAAAATACCTACCTAAATGCGAAAATCACGCTAGACGAATTAGAAATGGCCGTTAGAGCCTCCAAAAATTCTAAGGCGCCGGGCCCTGATGGCTTCACGAATGCATACTACAAAAAATTCTTCCCCATTCTGTCCAAACATCTATTAAGTTTGTTCAACTCATTTCTAGAAGGGAGCCCTATCCCATCCACAATGTCGTCCGCAAATTTGGCAATAATACTAAAGGACGGGAAGGACCCCACCCAATGCGGCAGTTACAAACCAATCTCATTGTTGAACAACGACCTTAAACTATACAGTAAAATTTTGGCGAACAGACTTAATCCCATCCTCCCGAGATTAATACATAAGGATCAGGTCGGGTTTGTCCTGGGTCGTCAGGCCTCAGACAATACACGCAAAATTATAAACTTGGTAGATCATGCCCATCTTTCAGGCTCAAAGTCAATGTTGCTGAGCCTAGATGCAGAGAAGGCATTTGACAGGATTGATTGGCTATTTCTAAACCAGACATTGATTAAGTTCGGCTTCAGAGACTCGTTTCTAAAGGGCGTTCAAGCACTTCACCAGAATCCCTCAGCCTCGGTGCGCCTCTCGGGCAGAGGCTCGGAACGATTCCTAATCCAAAACGGTACCCGTCAAGGATGCCCCCTATCTCCCCTCCTCTTCGCCCTCACGATTGAACCATTGGCGTCTAAAATTAGAGGGAACCCGAACATCCAGGGAATCCCGATCGACAATTCACAATACAAAATTTCCCTATTCGCTGATGATATCATCCTTACCCTGACTAAACCTCTAACTTCCCTCCCTAACCTCCAGAGGGAATTGACAGAGTTTGGCAGAGTATCAGGATATAAGATAAACAGCGACAAATCACAGGCCCTAAATCTTAGTCTCCCGGATCCCGAAGCTCACCTCCTCAAAACCAATTTCAGCTACAGATGGTGCCCTGCATACATTAAATATCTGGGAGTAAATGTATCAAGGCACTATCGGGATCTCTACCGGGATAACTACCCGCGTTTATGGGATAAGATCAAAAAGGATCTAGATCAGTGGGCAGGTTACCAGATCTCGTGGATCGGTCGAATGACTTCCGTTAAGATGAATATACTCCCAAGAATGTTATACCTCTTTCAAACACTCCCGATCCACGTCCCAGGCACTGATCTTAAAAACATGCAAAACAGAATATTTCAATTCATTTGGCAGGGCAAAAGACCCCGAGTCGCCAGGTCGGTCCTGATGGCTGCAAGATCTAGGGGAGGTATGGGGGTTCCGGACATACACAGATATTACCTAGCTCCACAGCTCAAGCAGGTGGTGATGTGGAATTCTGACCCGACCCGTTGTAGTTGGGTAGAGATAGAGACTCAATGTGCCAAAATGCCTTCTCTGCAAGCCTGCCTCTGGAGCCTGGACAGAGGAGAGGGTCATACACACAACCTGAAACTTCAGGCCTCCCGTTTCACATGGGACGTCTGGTCTCGTTGTAAATACAAACATGGCCTTACTACCAAAAGCTCCCAATTGACCCCCATTCTAAACAATCAAAAGTTCCCCCCGGGATGTGGATCTAAACTGTTCGAACAATACAGCACAAGGGGTATAGAGGCGATTGCGGATCTTCTGAGCCTGGGGAGGCTTCTGAGCTTCCAAGAGGTAAGGACCAAATATAAAATTAAAGAATTGGACACATTTAAATATCTTCAAATTAGAAACTTTATTAGGACAACATGCCCTCTCACAGAATACCCCACTCTCACATCATTTGAGCTTCTTTGCGAGACAAAGACCCACCAGAAGGGTCTAATCTCTGATATATACGGGGCTCTAGAGCGCTCCTCGACCCCAAAAGAACACGACTATATGCTCAAATGGGCAGCGGACCTGAACACTGTTATAGACAGAGAGACTTGGGAAGAAATCTGGGAGACAGCCTCGGAGACCTCCCTATGCACTACAATAAAGGAAAATATCTACAAAATTATGTTTGGCTGGTATCTTACCCCAGCACGATTAAACCAAATCTACCCTCTGGCTTCAGATCAATGTTGGAGAGGCTGTGGTCATAGAGGGGACATGGTCCATATCTGGTGGACCTGTCCAGAAATTATTAAGTACTGGGCCAAGGTCCAAATTTTAATAAAAGAGGTCACCAACCTAGAAGTGCCTATTGAACCACTGACCTACCTGCTGGCTGCACCATTGAAGGACATTGTCCGGCCAGTCAGGAAATTGATCTCCTTCATTATGACCGCGGCTCGTTGCTGTATTGCGGCCTCCTGGAGGAAGACAACTACGCCAGCACTAGGAACAATCAGGAAAAGAGTAGAAGAGGTAATGGCTATGGAGAGGCTCACAGCCATCGTCCGACAAAAACTGCCTGCACACGAGGATATCTGGGATCCCTGGATCTCCCACAATAGGACCAGACAACCACACCAAACGAACCAGACCCTGGTCACCCCACCATAGGCGCTCGAACACAACCCTAGAGGCCATTCCCATAATCAGTCAGATGGGTCTCCCCCCCCCTCCCTACCCCGCCCCCCCTCTCTACCGTCCCCCCCCCCTTTCTTTACCTCCTCAGTCCCCCCCCTCTGCCTTCCCTCTTCGAAGGCCCCCCTCCCTTTTCCTATGGGCAACGGCGGTTGCCTAACTGTTTTTCCCCAAAAAATCTGCGGATTCAAAAATGTTAGGCTTATGTGAACTAAGCCACTGTATGTTTATCTGAATGCCTAATAAAACTGTTTGGAAAAAAAAAAAAAAAGACTAGTCAAACTACCACCCAACAGGAGACATTGGAAACCTCGACGGAATATGAGACCTCAGATATAGAGGAGGAAAGTTCCAAATACCCTAAACATCATATGCAAACACGGTTTCAAGAAACAAATCCTTTTTTAGAGGGCACTGGGCCAACAAACCCATACAGGGGCAGAGGAATACCAGTAGGGGGCAGAGGAGGCCCAAAGAAAAACAGAGGGGAATGGGAATACAGGAGGAACAGAGGTTGGAGGCGCAGGTAGCTGAGTGCGAGCTGTCAAGCTCGGATCCTAGGCCTGATACCAGTCAGATCATTAACCTCTCAGATCGTGAACTCATTTCCAACCATTTAAGTGTTTTATCAAAAGGGTTAACATTCTCACCTTCTGGTCGTTTGGACATTTTTGAGTGGGTTAAAGACCTGAATTAGTTTGCACGCAAGCTTTTGCTGCACAAAATGTTTAAAAGAAGAGACATCCGTATCACAGATGACCTAGGTCTTGAACCACTAGACCAATTAGGTAGAGAGAATTTGAACACTCTTATGAAACTAATGGTAGATCTGACATACCATTGGGCGAAGGTCCATTTACAACCCTACGACCCAAGTCGAAATTTATGCCTCCAATAGACTCTTGTTCGAACATATCGTTTTTTGTCTCTCTGGTCAAAAAGGACCTTGAGAGTCTCAATAAATCTGCAAAAATTATACATGATAATTTAAGTGAATCTGAAAGAATTGCACTCAAAGAACTTGAACAGGATAATACAATTACCATTAAACCCTCTGACAAAGGGGGGAATTTGGTCATCCTTAGAAACAATAACTATGTGAACGAGAATGAGAGGCTACTTTTAGACAGGGCCTGTTATTCCATTCTGAAAAATGACCCCACTGCAGACTTTTATAGGGAACTGAGTGAGATCTTGACTAATGGCATACTTGATAAGGTTATCACTGAGAAAGAAAAAAACTTTATCCTGGTTAAACATCCAAGAATCGCCACACTATATAGTTTACCTAAAATACACAAGGGGAAAATACCCCCACCAGGCCGGCCAATAGTCTCAGGCATTGGCAGTTTAACTGAGAACGCCAGTTCTTTATAGTATCTAAGGCCATTTGTTACTGCCGTCCCATCACACCCTAGGGACACCAAAGACATTCTCTGTAAAATCGAGTATGTCAATGTACCTAAAGATACTATTCTGGTGTCCCTAGATGTGGAGGGGTTATACACAAGTATTCCCCATGATACAGGTGTTTCAGCAGTTTCGTATTTTCTAAAGTCAAGAGGCAATCATATTATTAAACACAATGAATTTGTTTTTAGGTTATTAACCTTTGTCCTGACCAGGAACTACTTTTGGTTTAATAAAACACTATACCACCAGACCCAGGGTACAGCTATGGGCAATAAATGTGCACCTTCATATGCTAACCTGTACCTGGGCTGGTGGGAAGCTGAAAAAGTGTTTGCAGACAATATGGAGAGATTCACAAACCATGTAGAATTCTGGTACAGATATCTAGATGACGTTCTCCTGCTTTGGAATGGGACTCAGGCAGTGCTGAAAGAGTTCATTGATACACTAAACACGAATTTGAACAATTTAAGACTCACTTTGGAAGTAGGCCCCAAAGAGATCTCTTTCCTTGATCTCAAAATCTCGATCAAGGAGAATGGGGACCTAACATCAACCACATTCAGAAAAACGACTGCCACAAACAGCATCCTCAGGGCTGATAGCCATCATCCCACGAATCTGCTTAGGAACATCCCATCGAATTAGCCGTAACTGCACTACACTTTCAGAATTTGAAGAGCAAGCAAAGCTCATGAAAGAGAGATTCATGGCTCGTGGCTATAGTATGAATTCTATAAAAAAAAGCCTACAAGAGGGCCAAAAGTACCCCTAGGGAAACTCTCCTTAAAGATAAGAAACATGATTTTGAGCCTAAGACCATAAGATTCATTGGAACCTTTAACTCCCAATGGGAACAAGCCAGAAAGGTGTTTCAAAACCACTGGCATATTTTAAGAGCTGATTTAGATTTACAAGAGATACTCAAAACTTATCCTGAAATGACATCCAGAAGAGCCAAGAATCTAAGGGACCATTTAGTTGCCAGTCACTATGAAGGAGCCAAAAGTCAAAATACTTGGCTACCGGACAAACCTAAAAGATGCTTTAGCTGTCACAACTGCAAGGCATGTAGGTCTATCAAAACATCAAAGACATTCCAAAATTGAGACAATACAAGGACTTTTGATATCAGGCGATTTATTCATTGTAAATCATCAGGAGTGTGTTACGCCGGTGCTGCCCGCAGACCATACCTGTCCCTTATACTGAGGTGGGGACGTAAATGAACACGCACCCACAGCAAAAGGAGCGTTTCCGGAGTGGGGTGTATTAGGCGTTGCCACGCCAGGTGGTGTTAGCTTAGCAATACTTGCCGGTACCGGTTAAAGAAGTTCCGTAGTCGTTACCGTCAGCCAAGGTCGGGGATTGGAGAATTCCGGAAGGTCGTTGTCCAAGCAGGGTTAGAGAGCCAGGAGTTGACGTCCGCAAAGCCAAGTCGAGTCCTGTGTAAATAAAGAGAGAAAGTGCCAGAGTAGACCTCCGCAGTGGAGACTATGTCGAGCAATGAGTGAGTGGCAGTACAGGCAATATAAAGTGCGGCTGACCAATCAGAAGCGGAGGCAGACCTGGAGGAGTATGTGGAGCTGCCTTGGATAGGTCCCCTTGATTGGCAGGCAGGTGAGTAATCTTGATCTGGGGAAACAGCCTGTACGTCAGCTGGGGGCGTGGTCTAGTGCAGTGAATAAATTATCTTCACCCGGCGAGCGCTGTCTATGAGCGCGTCCAGGACAAATGGCAGCAGCATGAGAGAGGGGCAGCCTCGGAGCAGAGACGGACCGCCGGGGACGGCGGGGAACCCCCAGGGCAGCAGAAGACGTCCGGCGAGGGGCACGCACCACGGCAGCAGCAGGAGGCAAAGGAGGTGAGGAGGGGTCGCGCTGTGAGTGCCGCGATCCCCGAATCCTCACAGTACCCCCCCCCCCCCTCAGGGTCGGCCTCAGGACGATCCTCCCACGGTTTGGATGGAAACTTCTTTCGGAAACGTTTGAGAAGTCCGGGTGTGTGAATGTCTTTAAGTGGTACCCACGACCTTTCCTCAGGTTCAAAGCCTTTCCAATGGACCAAGAAGTGGGCCTTACCTCTCGAAAGACGGGAATCAAGTAAATCTTGGACCTCGTATTCTTCGTTGCCCTGTATGATCACTGGGTCTGGTTTAAGAGTGTGGTCCGGAAACAGGGAACTGAAGATGAACGGTTTCAGAAGCGAAGTGTGAAAAAACGTTAAGGATTCTCATGCTTTGAGGCAATTGAAGTCGGAAGGACACCGGGTTTACCTGCTCCATGATAGGGAATGGACCCAGGAACCTAGGTACCAATTTGGGGGAAGGGGTCTTGAGATGGATATTCTTGGTAGACAACCAAACCTTGTCCTCAGGCTTGTAATTGGCTGCAGGTTGGCGATGACGGTCAGCCTGGTTTTTAGATGTCAGGGAGGCCTTTTGAAGTGCCGATTGAATTTTAGACCAAGAGTCATGTAGGAAGGAGATGTGTTCGTCCACGGCTGGTACTCTAGAGGAGATATTAGAAATAGGTAGGCGAGCCGGGTGGAATCCGTAATTAATAAAGAAGGGAGTCTCACAAGTGGACTCGTTCCTGGAGGAATTAAAGGCATACTCAGCCCAGGTAAGTGTCATGCTGCGCTTACCACAATCAGGACTGAAGACCGCGGGGCTGAGCTGGGGATGGAAAGACACCGACCCATAACCACGCAGTCCTGTCCGGAATGCGTAGTCCAAGTCGTACAGAGTCGTAGGGTTGGAGAGGTCAGGGTAGTCAGGGTACTTGCCGTAGTTCTGGGTTAGAGAGTGGAGGATGGTAGATTTCCGTAGCTAAGGTCCAGGGTCAGAGAAGGTAGAATGGTCAAGGGACGAAGCCGGGGTCAAAGCATAGTAGAGTGTAGGAATCCGAAGAACAGCCAGGATCAGGACAGGAGAGAACAGACAGGAAAAGTCCAAGCAGGGATCAAGACACAACTATACAGCAGCAGTGAGCACAATGCATAAACAGGGGTTTATGCTCAGCAAGGAATGACAGACAGGAGCAGGTATATATGTACGAAGGATCCAATTACCTTATGCGCGGCGTGGAGCGCTGATGTCACGCGGACGTGCGGCCGAGATTCCTCCTTGTGGGAGATGCCGACGGCTCCCTTCAGAGCGTGCACGCACCGGCTTGGCAGTGCGCAGGCGCGTGGGTCTGCCATGTGACACGTCAGCCGGGCGGTTTCCGGCAGGAGTTGCGGCGGCTGTTACAGTATTCCCCCCTTGAGGGGAGACCTCCGGGCGACCCATGGATGGTTTATCAGGATGCCTACGGTGGAAGGCATGAATTAGACGGTTAGCATGTACCTGACGATGAGGAATCCACTCTTTCTCCTCCGGGCCATAGCCCTTCCAGTGTACAAGATATTGCAATCCTCCTCTGGACATTCTTGTTGACCATCTACCAGTATGGTTTGCGGAGGTTTAGGTTGTCCTTTGGAGGATGAGTCTTGTAGACAGGGTTTCAGAAGGGAGGAGTGAAAGACGGAGGGAATCCTCATATTCTTAGGCAGTTCTATCCGGTAGGCTACCGGGTTGATCCTTTTAGTGATGTGGAAAGGTCCGATAAAGCGCGGTACCAGCTTGGGTGAGGTTACCTTTAAGGGAATGTTTTTAGTGGATAACCAGACCCTTTGTCCTACAGAGTACCCTGGGACCTCTCTACGGTGACGGTCCGCTTGTCTCTTCTGTAGTTTACCAGCATGCTGTAGGTTTAGATGGATCTTCTGCCATAAGTCTTGTGGAGGATCCTGTCCTCTGCGGCCAGGACTCCAGACTTCGAGATAAGAGAAGGGAGTGCAGAAGGGTGGAAGCCATAGATGACCATGAACAGCGACTGTTGGGACGATTCATTCCGAAGATTATTATGGGAGAATTCTGCCCACGGGAGAAGTTCCGCCCACTCGTCTTGAGTATCGGCAATAAAACACCTTAAAAATTGTTTTAGAGACTGATTGGTGCGTTCTGTTTGCCCATCGGTCTGGGGGTGATAGCCTGACGAAAAGTGCAGTGTGACGTCCAGACTATTACAAAACGCCCTCCAGAACCGGGAGATGAATTGGGATCCTCTGTCCGATACTATGACCTGGGGGGTCCCATGTAACCTGAAGATCTCCCTGATGAAAACGTAGAGGCGTGGACTCTGTCCAGTCGACGACCGGATTGTGGATCCGGAGACACGGAAGTCCCAGAATAATGTCCGTGAAGGGAGTGTGGCTAACATCCAGTGTTATGGTCTCGGAGTGGAAGTCACCGGTCAAGATCTTTATGGGTGCAGTTTGCAGGGAAATGAATGCGGGCTGCAAGGGTTGTCCGTCGATGGCTTCAAGGCCTACCGGTCGATCTTTGGGTACCAAGGGTATCCTATTTTTGATCGCAAACTCTTGGTCAACAAAGTTTCCCCCTGACCCTGAATCCAGAAAGGCCCGTGTCTGAACTGTGAAGGTCTCACCGAATATGGAGATGGGTAGGTAAATCCTAGTAGAGGGTTGAGGAAGGGGAAAGGTTTGCAGTACCCAGCGTGATCCTCCTAATACTCACTGGGCTTTGGCGTTTCCCGGTTTTAGCGGACATTTGATCACCAGGTATCCGTTGTTGCCGCAGTAGAGACACAGCCCCGCTCGTCCTCTCTGTTGCCTCTCGGTAGGCGAAAGACTAGTCCCTCCCAGCTGCATGGGTTCGTCTAGAACGGGAGTTGAGGGGAGTACAGGACCTATGGTGGAAAAGGAGGGCGATTGTATACCTCGAGGGTGTTTGTTTCTCTCCATCTTTCTTTCTTGGAGACGCTGATCCATGCGGATGCACAGGGTTATATCCTCAAATCCAGCGGGGCGATCGAGGGATGCCAGTTCGTCCTTCAGACGTTCGGACAGACCCTGCCAGAAGACTGCGGATAGGGCCTCATCATTCCAGCTGGTCTACGTAGCCACCGTCCGAAAATCCAGTGAAAAACGAGCCACAGTACGGTCTCCCTGGGAAATATTAAGCAGAGTAGATGTGGCGGTAACCTTACGCCCTGGGGTGTCAAACACCCTTCTGAACTCGGCAATGAAGAGGGTGAGATCTGACGTCAGATTGGGGCGTTGCTCCCAGATGGGAGAGGCCCAGGCTAGAGCGGCGTCAGTCAGCAAGGAGAGTATGTACGCGACCTTTGATTGTGAGGAAGGGAAGTGAGAGGGAAGCAGCTCAAACTGTATGGAGCACTGGTTCAGAAACCCCCGACATGTTGGGACGTCGCGGGACATGCGGCACCGGAAGCTGATGAGGAGTTTCCGGTGCGGGACCTAGTCCAAGATGGCGCGACCTCGCGAGAGGATGACGTCAGTTCTGGTCTTCACAGCGGAGCCGACCGGAAGCGTCCAACAGCGGCTCCCAGCAGCACTGGTCTGTCCAAAGTGCAGATTGACAAATAAATGCAGGTGGTGCTGGGCCGCGGGAAGAAGAGAGCGGATGAGTCTGCGACACCCAAAGCGACAACAGGTCGCGGCATCGCCAAACTATTAGTTCATTTGCCTAAGGGCAAGGACACTTCCCATTGCCCAGTCCCAAGGCCAATGCCCCTGCCCCTGTCACGCTTCCTGCGGGATCACGTTCCAGCCAGGGTGGGTCGGTGGAGTCACGGGATACGGCCTTTGTCAACTAGAGACTGGGGGGACTGTATCACCTCGGATGAGGGATCGGGGAGGGAGTTGGTGCCTTATGTGAAACCCCCTAAAATTAATCCCACAGTGTATACCCACATAGTTCGAGGGAGGTCTAAGCGCTATGGGGCCTCTACCCATTCTAGCGCTATGTATCGAGTCTCGTCTGGTGGGGATATGGAAGGGTCCGAGACTGCTCTGGGGGTAAGAGAGCAGCTAAAGGAGAATAGTACCAAGTGGTGGGCTCCTTTATATGAAGGTTATTTGGGTTTTCTGGACCGCACTCGATTTATTCTCATGCGGGGAGAAGTGGTTGATCATTGGTGGGATGCAGGGGTGTACTCTGCTGATGAAGCCCAAGAGGAGCTAGTGAGAAGGTGGTACGAAATACAGAAGGGAATAGTTGTGCCCAAAGGGTCTTCTATATTATATGATGTTATAGCACCAGAAGAGCCTCTGTCCTGGGTACTGCCAGGTAAGGCAGGAAACAAGAAACTGGTCAGGGTAAGCCGGGCAGAGAGAGCCATAGTAGCCCGGTATAAGCAATCCCATGGGTTTGAGTATCCCTATGTCCCTGAACCCATTATGCAAGAGATTGAGGATAATAGGGACACCTGGCTAAGGGAAGCCGTAAAGGATTACCTACAGTAAAATCAAAAGCTAGTCATTCTGCCTACCGGACAGAAGAGAGGGTATGCTATCTGATGCGCATCTGGAGTGTAGGCCGGAACGCCTTTAAGCACAAGCTGTAGTACCGACTGGAAAACGGGCCGCCCAGATCTTATTCAATCACTATCATAGATCACAACGGGCGAGAGGTGAAAAAGCCAGACCCCAGGCACTATTATTAAAGTTTGGATTCTCCATCAGGGAGTAATCCTAGTTATTGGGATCTGATAAGAGATGGTTCTGTGTATAATAATGCACTTATGTTGTTGTGTAATAAAATTGTATTTTTGTATTTTTGCAGGTTGTTCATCTGAAGGAAGGCCCAGCAAATTTAGGACCAAGTGGGGACCATTGGATCCACCAGAGGGAGCGTTTAGCCCTGTGTCGTTTTGGGGTTATATGTCTTTCTCCTCCTGTGCAATAATCCTTGTTAAGGGCAGGTTTGCCAGGAGTAATCATGGGATTTGCCCTCACACTCCTGTGTAGAATCTGGTGAAGGTAGTGTCATCAGGCTCTGTGTCCAATTACAGTGACACAGGGGTGGTGCCTATTGGAGCTATTTAGTGCACAGCATTTCCTGTATTTAGTTAGTGTCTCACCCCACCTGAGTGAGACAGGTCTGACCCAGCAAACTGTAAAGGCTTTGGCAGCTTTTGTGGCCCTCCCTTAGGGGAGAGGTGTGGGCAGGCTATTCCCCTTACTCCATCAGGGAGGTCCATCAGGGAACAAGGGAAGAGCAAGGACAGCTTCTAGGGCTCTGACTGTGAGTGGTGTCCAGGGACTTCCTTTGGGTTGGCAACCTATAATGAGCGGCTGAAGACCGGCCGCTATGATGGGCAGTCTGCCAGTGCTGATGTTAATAAAGGATGCCCAAAGATAAAGATCGCTTCTGTCCTGATTGTGGAGTCATTTGGGAAGAAGGTGCACAAAGAGGTTCTCTTTCAGAGACTGCTCCCTACTACGCTGGGGTTCTGGAAGAGATGGAGGCGCTGTACCATGAGTGAGTATTACTCAGCACTATCTCATAAGCTAGTCCTGATGCCATCCCACATACCATCGCGGG
The DNA here is from genome assembly GCF_040206685.1 of Ascaphus truei. Taxonomy (NCBI): domain Eukaryota; kingdom Metazoa; phylum Chordata; class Amphibia; order Anura; family Ascaphidae; genus Ascaphus; species Ascaphus truei. The sequence goes on along the minus strand of NC_134485.1, from coordinate 143,758,987 downwards.
AGACCCAGGGATTCTGTAAGCCAGCAAGTGCACCGCACTACACCACATGTAATATGGGTCAGTTTCCACAGAAGGGGGTCAACATGAGATTGGGCCAGGGAAACTCTGTTACATTTATGTTGATCAAAATACTCTATTTGGTTATTTGGACAGGGGTAAATTTGTCTTATACAGTGCTCATGGTCATTCTCTCACCCCCAGAGTGTATAACAGAATACAATGTCATCATTCAATATATGCTATGATTGTAGAGAATTAAAAGAGAATGTGAACCCCTTTCATCCTAAATAACATCCTATTATATTAATAAATCTAAAAACAATCCTAATATATTAATAAATCTAAAAACAAGACCCAGCACTATATCGAGGCTGAGTTATGGATCACTTAAAAAATAATTCTTATTTTTATTTATATTATTGTTTCCGTATTTAGATTTGAGATAATGTCACATTTAGGTGTGTAGGTATTATTCACCCCCATGTAAAAAAATCGCAGGGTACTTGTAACAGGTGCTCACCACAAACAGGACGGGACCGCAAGGCTGATGTGGGGATATTAGTATACACCGACCCCCAGCCGCGAGAGCATGTCCGAAGTGCAGAGTGATAGTCGTATAGCCGGGTCAGGGTTGGAGAAGTTAGAATAGTCATGATACTCGCCGTGGTTAGGGGTTGGACAAGTTGGATGGTCATAGAGGGTAGCCAGGGTCCAGGGGTAGAGAAGGTAGAGGTCCAGATGCAAGCCGAGGTTGATGTAGGGGAAGTCAGCAAGTAGCTGCCACAAATTAGCATCAACTGCCCACTCGGTATACAAGCACCAAATAGTAGTCAGGAGGCGGAGTGTGCCGCAGGTGATCCTAAGTTAGTGTAGAGTTTAGGGATTAAGCCCTCGTCTGATCTTCGTAGCGCGGTGCCTGTGCGGGTGGTTTCCTGTGCGCGTGGTGTGTCAACCGTGTCGTCACAGGATGTGACACGGGGGCGGGGCCTAAGCTCGAACCTGGAGGTTTCCCCCTGCCTGGTAGTGCGGCGCCTGTGGGTAGCTTCCCTGGTCTGAGGCGCGTCACCCGTGTCATCACGGGACTTGTCGCGGGGTCGAGACCTGACATGATCCTAACAGGAAGAAAAAAAGCCGTCTGTAAAGCTCTACGGTAAGCAGCCCAATTGCTGTATTCCAATGAAGTCTAGGTAAGAGAGTATAGGAGTGGATAGGTCCTAACAGTACTGATTTGGTGTCCCATAGATGGTACTCATGTTAATTATAAATTGGCTGATTATGATTCTGGTGCATACTATGCAAATAAATCTACATTCTATTGAGGCTGATTATACCCATTCATTTGTTGACCCTTTGTCATTTGTTTATTATGCGATAATCATAGCAAAAAAGTTCACATTCCGTTTTTGATATTTGGGGAGTGTACAGATCCAGCAGCCGTTATTTTACGGCATCACAGCACTAAATGAACACGGCCAATCGCCCCAGGCACGCGCGTTTATCGCTGTAGCTTTGTTTGAATTTTATGGATTGTGTGCAATTATATGCAATGAAATGAATGAATTGTAATGTGTACAGTACTGTGCTGCTGTGTCAATTTCAGGTGTTTATAAGCCAGAACAGTAAAATGCCATTTTATGCACTCGCGTCTTAAGGCGGTATGTTTGGAAGTAATCCCACGCCATCACATGGGTATTCCGATGTATACACTGCGTGATTTTGTAAAATTATGGCCGCTGCATCTGTATCACTAAATCAAACTTAATGGAATGCCATTGAGACCTCCCGGTTGTAGCGTCTGTAAACTAAAGATCCAATATGTTTCTTTTTGGCGATGCCTCAGAAACCTGTCTCCCTTCAGGGAGCCAGCACCAATATGTTCAATACCTGTGACTATTATTGTTATGTGCATGAGCAAAAAGTCTTAAAACACCATGGCCCATAAACCCTTTTATGATGTTTCTCCTATGTTCCACAAATCTTTCCCTTAATGTTCTTTTTGTTCTGACTGTGTACTGTAAACCACAGGTGCATGTTAAAAGTTAGACCATGTGAGTGGTATTGCAATAAATAAATTATTTTGTTGGAATAACCTCATTAGTAACTTTAGATCTGATTTCTTTATTTTTATTTATAACATGTGCATATGTTAAGCAACCATTGCATCCACATTTATAACGTACGTCTTTATTTAACCTCATCTACTATGTAACTATGTAACTATGTAACAACCTGCGGGGAGCCATGAGTCCCTAATGCTGGTCCTTTTTACCTTATCTTCCTCCTTCTTGAATAGTACACTGGGGCTAGGATGGTTTTCAAATTCTTTGCTCGCTTGAATACAACGGCAGGTTTCTCATACAAATTAGTCCCTAATATTGGGTCATTGAGAAGAATATCCCAATGTTTCTGAATAACCTGTTTGATATTATTTGCTGCCCTATTATGTTTTGTAATGAACAGGCAATCCTCCATATGACCACTCTTGTCCTGCGACTTTGTTTGTTTCAAGGAGGCTGGCCCTTTCCTGTTTTCTTACTTTATCCAGGGCCTCATCTATCCTTCCTCTATTGTACCCTTTTCTGTTCCTCAAAGTCAGAATTTTTCGAACAATTTCTCTGAAGCCTCATGAACTGTCCATAGGGAATATTCTTCTTCTGCGACTGTAGATGATTAATTTTTTAGCCTAGATAACTGTTAGTCTATAGACTTAACATATGTTTTGCTGCAGACTCTGGCATTTTCACTAAACATGACTAAATCAAGGTAATCTATAGAAGCTGCACTTTGCTTCGAGGTTAACCTCAAATTCATCTAATTATTGTTTCAAAACATAATAAAATCTTTAAGACTGTCTTCTCCTCCTTTCCAAAAGAATATAAGATCATCTCTAAATCTCCTATACAGTGGCGGCCGCCTTTATCCTAATGCGGCCGGATCCGCGGCGCTCTGATAATTGCGGGCAGATGCGTTTTTTTTTTTTTGGTCCGGAGTGAATTACGTTATTTTAGTGCTTGTAATATTAGCATTTTATTATCGCTGTCTGCAATACTGCAATACCGTCTAAAAACGCGAGCTGTTGTCTTGGAAGTCTAATACTTTAGCAGTTCAACCTACGTCAGTACACAGTCTGCGTGTGCGCGCGCAGTAATTGTAAATGTGCATATTTACTGTATACATGCATTTGCAGTGCTGTATGTCTAATTTGAAAATTGTTGAAACGCATAGGTGTGTACAGTACTGTAACAGTATTACATTTCAGCATATACAGCGCTCTCGCCTCGCTCGCCCCCGCACACACAGGATAATGAACTGCACTGCAGGGTACTGTATTTCAACTTCTTATCTTCTCTACAGTGCAGTACACCTCTCCCACACCATTCCTTTGAATGTGTGTCCTTCTGGTTTCAATCACATTTCTGCTTGACAGCTGATGATTACTGCGCATGCGCCTGTAAATTCACCACTGCTTGCTTGAGTGAGTGACCAAAAAAACAAAATTTTCTCCTCATTTTTTATTTTTATTTTCTCCACAAGCCTGCAAAAACCATCTTGATATTACGATATTCCATCTGTGCTTTAGCTTTTGACTGCGACCCTGTGCGTTTGACTGCACATGGTTGATTTGTGTGCTTTTTATGTACTGTATTTGGGGGTGTAGGGATCAAATTATAATGATGACCTGCCTTTTGAAATTATGTCCTTTCTTTGACCTGCAGTACAGCTAATCCTTCATGCTGCTGTAGCCTGTGCCCCCCTCCCCCACGCACACACACAAGGCTCACTCAAGGATTTGAAACTCTTATCGACAGACACCTCTACAGAGTCATTCATTTTCTGAAGCTTGCCATTGTGTTTTTAATCCGTCCCTAGCCGAGCATCACCTCACTGCGCCTGAGTGTAATCCTCTTTGAGATGGGAGCTAGTTGATGATTACTGCGCATGACTCACCCAACCTCCCCCCCCCCCCCAACCCTTTGAGGCTTTGTTTACGTTAACACTTTGGAAAATCCCTTCTCGAATTTGATATGTAAATCTGATTTGCACAGCACTGTAAGAATTGAGCGTTAAAAAAAACATTAACAGATTCATGTTGTTTTGTCATTGTTTCTTTTTCTTTGGTGTACTGTAGGTGGTGGGGGGGGTTGTTGTCAATGATTATGATTATCATAAATGTAAATAAATATTTATTTTATTAGGAACAAAAAAAATAAATATAAAAATAATCATGAATACATAATGCCAGATGGAAATTGAGGGCCGGTGGATAATCATGAATAATGCACATTGATAATAATATTAATTAATAATATATAATATATAATAATATGTATATATAGTAATATAATTTTTTCCGTCTTTATCTTCTTCCTTATTCTGTGTACAGTACAGTAGTTCATTGAGAGAGGAGAGGTTTTGTGTACATCATGAATGCAGTTTATACCAACAGTTCACAGACTTTACACGATACCCCCTCTCTCCCAGGCCATCCTTTTTTTCTGAAAAGACAAGAAAACAAAAAATTAGTGCAGTTATGTGCATACTGTATTATGGCATTGTGTGCTGTGTAGTACTGTCAAACTACTCTATACTGGAACTACGGTATACTCTGACTACTGTTACTGTAAATACTTTGTAACCAGATGGCTGGTGCTGCTCTCTCTGGAAAGAAAAAAATTGAGCAGTTACAGTAGGTGCATACTGTATTATGGCATTGTGTACTGTATAGCTACTCCATATTGGACTACAGTATGCAGTTAGTACTGTCAAACTAGTCTATACTGGAACTACTGTATACTCTGACTACTAGGAAAGAAAAAATCTGTGCCATACTTACCTGTATCATACTGTACTTACAATACTACAGTACAGTAATATACCATACTACCTTCCTGATGCTTGCCCATTACGCTCGATCACAATGGGCAACACAGTCGCAATATGGTCAATATATTTATATAGACCGCATGCTGAATGGGATAAGTGTGGATATCCCCGGGAACTCTATTGTGCTGGCAAAGATAGATCTTCTTCTGGAGACCATGCTAAATATGGATCAACGGATGCAGAAGATGGATCAACGGATGGAGAAGATAGAGACTGACATAGCGGGGATACATCATTTGCTCAGTTTTCATGCCCCGTATCCCCAACGCCGGAGCAGGAGGGTGGCATGGATGTGATGAATGGGACCTTCGACCACCTTCCATCAGCAAGCGCACCCCCTCCACCAGAAGATTTTGTGTACATGTATGCCGTTGAGGAGGAGGATAACATGACAACCCCGTCAAGACCACGCCAGGAGACAACACGGCGACCAAGACAGGAGGAAAGCTTCCTCCCAGACAACCTACCCTCACCGCCGCCACAAGCACACCCGCTCACAGAACCCAACGTACATACGCTTGCATCGAGACGGTGCCCGACATCATCCTGCGCGAGCTGCCCCAGCCACTCAGGGAGATGAATGCTGGTTTACCCCACAAGTATGCCATGTTAATTTTTAAGCACCACGTGTCCTACTTGGTGTACTGCGAGTGGGCCTACAAAGTGAACTATGAAGGTAATCGCGAAAAAAAGGTGCTTCCTGATAATTTAAGAAAGACTATTGTGGAGGAATTGTGGTGCTTTTTTTTCAATTACAGATCCTTTAATGAAAAGCGTTCGAGACGGCATTAATGGCATTTTGCGCCATACAAGGCATCGGCCCTGGAAGGACAATCTGGTGGGGTACGCATTTGCGTGAGTGTTCAACTGTTGTTTATTTTTTGTAAATGTTTTGTTCCAGTCCCCGAGGGCTGCAAACAGACCCGGTTTTCAAGTTTATCCTAATAACACCATACTGTTGTGCTGTACTGTACATGTTTTGACTTGCTGTACTTAAATAAAGGAGATGTTGCGTGTTTTAACTTGTATTAATAAAGAAATGTTTTTATTTACTGTACACACAGGACCTGCACAATTCCAGTCCTCGAGGGCCGCAAACAGGCCCGGTTTTCAAGGTTATCCTGAAAACCAGGCCTGTTTGCAGCCCTCGAGGACTGGAGTTGTGCAAGCCTGACTGACTGTTCTGTACACCATCCTACTGTAAATGTTTTGACTTGCTGTACTTTAATAAAGGAGATGTTGCGTTTTGTATATTTTCTGAATAAAGAATTTTTTTTAATAACACCATACTGTTGTGCTGTACTGTACATGTTTTGACTTGCTGTACTTAAATAAAAGAGATGTTGCGTGTTTTAACTTGTATTAATAAAGAAATGTTTTTACTTACTGTACACACAGTGCCTGCACAAATCCAGTCCCAGAGGGCCGCAAACAGGCCCAGTTTTCAAGGTTATCCTGAAAACCGGGCCTGTTTGCGGCCCTCGAGGACTGGAGTTGTGCAGGACTGACTGTTCTGTACACCATCCTACTGTAAATGTTTTGACTTGCTGTACTTTAATAAAGGAGATGTTGCATTTTGAATATTTTCTGAAAAAATAATTTTTTTTAATAACAACATGTGACTGTAAACCATACTGACTGACTGTAAATGTTTTGACTTTCTGTACATAAATGTTTTCACTAGCAGTAAACCATACACCTGTTGATGTTTTGAATTGCTGTGCACTTAAAATGTTTTTACATTGTACAGTATTTGTAAATAAATGTTTTTGTACTTACTCCACCAATAAAAGAAAATGTTGATGCATACTTTTTATTTTCTCGGGTTTATTATACAGTATATATAAAAAAAAAGTATATAGTTTAGTATATAAAAAAGACTCCGGTACGTGGTTTTTTAAATCCGATTCAGCAATGTGCAGGCATTGTTACACAAAGCGATATTATCCATCGAAATCCCTCCATTTGCCGTTTTCCGCATGAGATTACAAAGTTTTCTTTTCTGAGGAAAAACAAAAATAAAAGTTTTACTGTAATGGTCAGTCCCCTAAAGAAGTTCCCAGTCAGTCCCACCAATAATTTTCTCGGGGGGCGTCTCCTGTTCACATGCGCATTCGACTACCGTCGATGTGATGACGCATATGCGTTTCAAGACGGTTCCAATGCGCATGCGCCTAGCGTTCCACCAATTGTTCAGTATCTACAGTACTGTAGAAGCCGCTCAGCCAGTGATATTGCTTACAGGAGAATCGCTTGACTTTTGAATCGCACAGATATTGATATTTTCAACACAAAAAAAACCACAATAAAATACGGCAACATTACTCACCGTAGAATTTCCCATTCAGCTGGCTCCAGCGCCGGGCCACTGCCAGTCCAGTATTCTTGATCATACACGTTGGCAGGTGACAGCAGGACTACTACACCTGTAGTCAGCTGATGAGGCTGGAAATCGCTTAGGTACATGCAAGCTTGCTCGAAACTGTACGCGAAATCCGGCTCAGGCTGCAAGTATCCGTGCGTGGACAGACAGCAAGGGTTGCAGATCACCAGGTTGTCACTGATGGTCGGACCGTTATTGGAAGCCGGTGCTGGTGCTGGTGCTGGTGCATTGCTTGCCAGCGACTGACGTTTCTTACTTGGTTTTAACACGACCTTTCGCCTTTTGCCGTCTGCATGATCATAGATACGGGAAAAACCCGGTGATACACACCAATACCCTCCAATAAATTCAGGATCAATACGAAAAAAACATGGATCGCCACATAACTTTTTCCTTATTGCACGCTTCTACACATGAGGAGCTGGCAAAAATTTGTAAAAGTCATAGTTTTCGATAAAGTACTGATAAATTTGAACAACTGTTGCCCTCTTATCATCTGTTGCATTAATCGCGGCCCATATTAAATAAGTGTAACTTCTGTCGGGTTTTTGGAACACGGGCTGCACTTGTGCACTCATGGCGGGAATCTCTGGACAATAACCAGACCAGAAACTGGTGCTTGTCTTTCTTTAATATGAAAAGCCTAAATTGATACATTATTGTAACCTCTTCCTTCAGTCCCAAGGCCAATTTACAATAGCCCACTGTGGTATCTTTTTTAAACGAAACACCTGCAAGTCGACACATTACTGAAGCGCATGCGCATTACAATTTATGAATATCTGCCATCTGGCGGACACGCGAAGAATTGCAACCAATTAAATCCGAACCATTCTCAATAAACACATCAACCACGGCTGTGAATGTGGTATGAATGCGGCATGAACGCGGTGAAGTGCGTGGCATTCGAAAAAAAATCCCGGACAAATGCGGTGATGTTGGAGAATAAAAGGGGCCGCGACAGTACATTAAAATGTTTTCTGAAAACGGATTGTTTTGCAAGATACTTCTCTGCAGTGGGGGGATGTGTTTTTTGTCCACGTAATACATTTTTCACACGGCTTTGTCCAGACTCCTCTTTATTCCTGTACGCAGTGCACTGCTTTTTTCTACTTTTCTACGTTTGCTTACATGACCCAGCAGCAGCACGCATTCTGACAGAGGACATCTTTCACTGCCTTTCAATCCAGGGACTGGATACTCCAAGAATGTGAGTTTTCTGAAAATTATTCATTTACCAGTCCCAGTGCCCATTGGCTATTAGGTGTGTACTGGACGTGGGGCGTTAGAGGAGTATTTTGTCCCGCTGGTGCGCACTCACTAGTGTGGGTGTTCAGCGGTGGGACTTTTTCCCTCCTCCCCTCTTATTCTATCCACCTATGTGATTGCCTCATTGTACATGGGCAGACTCATGAATTTGAACTACATTATCCTCTGTTAGGCTTTCATCTACAGCACTCTACTGACTACTTGTCACGGTTGTGCTCGCCACAAACCTGGGTCGGACCGCGTGGCTGAGGTGGGGTTGTAAAAGCACCGACCTTAGACCGCGCAGGCTGATCAGGATTGCGCAGTTCGTAGTCGTACATAGCAGGGTCGGGACTGGAGAAGGCAGCATCATCAGTGGACAAGCCAGGGTCAGGATCGGAGACCTCAGGGTAAACGTTGTTCAAACAGGAGTTCGGAAACAGGTAGTCAGGAGTTCCCTGCTTCAGGTTAGGAGCGTGAGCGGCCTCCGCGCGTGCGGCGACCATGGCCCATGGTACTGGTCTCAGGAAAGGATAGGCAGACCGGAGTGGGCACACCGCCTGGCAGCACTGGTAAACCAGTGCTTCAGCGCAAGAGTCCTGAGCGGGCTGGAGAATCCTCCGCTTCAGCACAGGAACCAGGACACGGCCTCTGCAATGGAGAATGAGCAGCAGGCCCCAGGAACCAGAGAGCTGAAGACAACACTGGAGGGACCTCCGCTTCAGCACAGGAGACAGGAACAGGCCTCTGCGTGAAACTAGCAGCAGGCCTCAGGAAAGCAGGCCTCTACGAGAGAGTAGTAGCTGGCCTCAGGAAAACAGGAAGCTGAAGTTACGCTGGGGATTCAATGCTTCAGCACAGGAACAAGAACTAGGACAAAACAGAATTAGTAACGAGATAGGGGCTTGTGGCAGAACACTTGGTGACATCCAGGAAGGACTCTGCTCGGCAGGGAAGCATTGTGGGAAGTCAGTACTTAAAGGTCAGTGAACCAATAGCAGAAGGGGCGTGTGACAGTATTGCTTTAATGAGTGAATCCAGGCTGCAGTAAATATCAGGGGAAGTGTTCCAGGACTGCACGGGTCTGTAAGGCAAGGTAAACAGTAAACTGAGGTGTGGATTCCTTACACTACTCAATGACTATTATTACAGTCCTTTTTCTCTGCTTTTATTGAGCATCGACGTGGGGGACATACCCCTCTCTGCATACAGTCAGGAGAAGTACTCAACTGAGGGAAAACCCCAGGGGACAAACACACCGGCCAAAGCAGCTACATCTTGTTGACAACATCGCCCACCCCCCTCGACCTAAGGACCCAGGGGACTATCAGAAGGAAGGAGTTTAATCCCTACATCAGGCATATCAGCAGCAGTCCTTCGTATCAGGCAATATCTTTGTTATTATTATCATGCATTGATGCAATATCATTGTTTTTAAATATATAAAGAATTTACTTTTTGCTATGTTGCACCCCTCTTTTTCCTTTTGAGGTACTACTTGGTGGATAATTGGTTAGCCTGGCATTTGGGGCTGAAGCAACAGCAACACATAAATTATTGGACTTTCTAAATACAAAGAACTATTAACTTTTTACCATACCAGTTTTATGACCTGAGTGCTGTTTGAGAACAAAATCTGTTTGGTACATTGAACCCTGAAAGTTATATATACTGTATATATATAAGCACGTTTATAGTGTTTCATGTCATATAATATATTATGCATAATGTTTCTATTTAACTGTTGATTGTGCTTCACACACACAGATACACTCATATTTAGGATAGGTAGAAGTTTTGCCATCTTTCCTTACACCTAACCCCGTACACCTCCCTCCACTTCCATCCCCTCCTGTCCTCCCATTCCCACTCACCTGTTCCCTAAGACTGAGAGACTTATACAGTCCCCCCCATTAGGGGACCATTCCAGTGTTTATTACAAGGGTGTCACTAGCTTAGCGCACTAATTTATCTGTTTACACTTGCAGATAACAGAGCACTGTGTTCGTTATCATGCCCATGGACAGAATAAGGGGCCTATTCACTAATTAGTGATAAAGGAGGAGCTTAGTTTATTGAGCTGATCCAGCATCCGTAGTTCCTGACGCGAGGAGGGTTTCCTGTATCGCTGACGTCACCCGATCTGCCGGCAGCGGGTGTCGCGTACAGTGATCCTCTCCACCGCGGATCAAGGGGCTTTCAAGTTGCGGACGGCATCCGCCAGAGCACGTGGGGTCCGTGAGAAGCTTTGAGGAGACGGGAAGCGTTCACAGATTCTCTCCCCTGAATGTACAAGCGTTCATTCTGTGAGTAGGATTCGTTGGTTTCTAGATAGGGACTCATTGCTGAAACCCACTACGCAATTGGTGTGCCTTGTTGTCATCTGTTATTTCAGGAGCAGTGGATTTTCACATAAAGGACACCCTCCCATCTGGAACACAACCTATGAAGTCCATCAATCCGTCAAGAAGGAGCTCCAATTCAGAGACTGTCTTGGTATATCACGGTATCTTGGACTAATTTAGCGCCGGGGACATTTAACTTTGTGTGTGTATTTGCTATATCAGATTTGGAATAGTCTGTTGTTTGTTGTTCCCCTAGGCTGCTTTTTTTCACTTTTTTCATTTAGTTTCACTTATTGTATATCACTCATTTATATTTGATTTCAATATTTGCACTATCACGTAATACTTGAGTGTAGGTCAGCGCTTTTTAGAGGGTTTAAATCTGTTTGTTTGCTCATTTTTACTAATAGTGTATGGGAGCAGGGGGTCTCCTGAGCTGAACCGCACTGATTTCAGCATCAGGGACCCCCTGCTTCCTGAGATATAGGCCACAGTATGGGGTGCCGGTATCCCCTGTGCTTTTAAATCTCCCAGTCACGTGAGGTGGGAGAATTTAAAAATTGCGGGGATACTGGCACCCCATACCGGGGCCATATTGGGAAGCAGGGGTCACCGAGGCTGAAATCAATGCTCCCATACATTTTTAGTTAAAATCACATTAAAGGAGCTTCATTACCTTAGCGGCTAGCCGCTAAGGCAATGAAGGGGTTAAGGCACAGTATCTAGTTTATTGGGGGCAGAGGGGGTGAGTGAAGGGGGTACTTGGCCCAGCATGGGTGATTAGGCCTACCGGAAGGTTGCAGGAGGAGTTACCCCTTCAATACCATTGCAGTGGTAACCATTGTGGTAATGAAGGGATTAACACCTCCCCTCCCCCGTTATCCACCCGGTAGGCCTAACCACCAACCCTGGGCCAAGTACCCCCATACCTACTACTTACCAGTTCATAACCTACCCACCCCCTGTACCCCCAACAACCCCCCCCCTAACACATACTGTACAGTAATGGGCAAATTTGCTATTATCCAGATATGGATAATAGTGCATTTGCCCATTCAAAATAAAATATTACCCAGCCAGCATAAAGTAAATAAAAGTTGCACTTACCCCTGCCAGGATGAAGGCCGTCCTCATCACCGTCCTCCGCGTCCATGTCCTCTGTGTGCAGCAACAGTACAATAAATAATACAAACTAATAGCCCCTAACTCCTTAATTACCTTAGCGGTTAGTAACCGCTATAGTATTTAAGGGGTTAACCCCCTTCCCCACTACCAACCCGGGAGGCCTAACTACCCTCCCCGGGGGGAAACTACCACTACCCTCCACCCCCGCTATCCATTGATTGGTACAGTGTTAAAGCATGCCCATATAATATGGACATGCTTTGACACTATGGCAGTCAATGGGCAACCAAACAAAAAAAATATCAAGAATACACAAGAAACCAAAAAAAGCAAACACCAAAAATAAAACAAGAATTAAAAAACTAAATATCAAAAAACACAAGAATTAAAAAAAACAAACAAAAAAAAATAACAATGAAATAAAAACAAGCATTTGCCAAAAAATATACCATTGGGTAATATGCCTTATATACAGTGAAGATATTGGGTTATCTTTGGGGTGGTTCACCAACTATATGGGCCCATAAGAATTACACTATTAGATATTGGTGGATGCCCATATGACAATGCGATGTTGATTGTGATGGATATAGGAACTGTTTCCTGGATATACTGTATGTATTTTTTCTTCTTTTCTTCTCTTTCCTTTTTATATTTTCTCTACAACAAGCTACAATTATACATACATTTTGTAACCATCCATTGATGTTCATGATCAGGTCATGCCATGTGTGTTGTGTGTACCAATATCTCTTTTTTTCACCTGTGCTGGCATCATAGTACACACGTTTCATGTAGTAACAATGATACTATTGCACGTCATTGCTGTGTATATTTCTATCTATATCTCTGAATTTATTATCATTATTATCATGCAATTATATGTTTAGCATGATAATATGTACAGTATATTTCTATATATGCAAGTGGTTACACCACTTTTGAGAAGAGATACAAGCTATATTTTTTTTAAATAATCTTCCTGTGAGGTACGCTAGCCTGCTACACAGGATCAGCTACTAAAATATACGTTATTACTATTTATTAATACATTCTTGTAGATTACCATGTTGCAAGGATTTTTTTATGTAATATATATGTGGGATCATTATAAAAGGTTTCATTCAATTCAGTTGTTTTTCATTTATAATGACGTCATGAGAAGGCTATATATTATAAAGCACTCACAGCTCACCGGGTTTGAACAAAAATTAAAGAAAATGTATTAAACTACTGTAACACCTTCCCCCCCCTATCGCAGATGGTGACTATGTGGGGAATTCTACACTTGTGTTACCTGGTGTGGTGCGTTACCTGATAGGCTCACAGAAGACCTGAACCTCCGACACTGGGGGCCTGGGGTTACCTGATCATTCGTACACAGCGCCTCCACCTGTAAGGGTTCCCACCTGAGTGGGATGGTCCTCTAACAGGAATCACAAGAATAAAACTTCGCACACAGTGTATGCTAACAATTGTTTACTATTGTAACTGATAATAACTTTGGTACCTGTACCACACAGAATAATGCATATAGCCATACACATGGACGTGCACCGGGTGCACGCATCAACATAGGTATTCCCCAAAGTACCTTATATCCAAAACCCCACCCACGTGTGTTGGAGATAGCGCTATCCCTTGACGTGTTGGTGCACTCTTTATAGATACCTGCCCGGGCTCCAGCCATGGGTGCCGCTATACAACTGAAGTGGATCCGCCTGATCCGATGAGACGTCCTCCTACGTGTGGGGTGAATTCCAGCGTGGATATTATCACCACGGCTCTGCACCGTCTGTACCTTGACGGGGATCTGCCTGCAGCCAGCAGGCCGCAGTCACTGCTTGGCGTGGCCTCTGAGAAGATAGTCTCTATATAACTGAGGGTCTGAGCCCAGACCCAGCAATCAGGCTGCGCGACACTGAATGTGTCCTAACTTAACTAAACAGATAAAGGGGAAGAACTCCTTCTCTAAGGCCTGTCCCTGAAGCAACCACAAACTGGAGCAAAGGTAACTTATCTGGGGCCTCTGGGGGTAACTAGGCCTAGTGCCAGGGGCTACTGCTCCCTGCACACACACCCTAACTCACCCAGCTCCCAGCTCCAACTGACGTTCTGCAAAACCCGCGAAATGTATCTCTTTCCCTGCTCCCAGGAATACTGGCCTCTCATTGGCCACTCGGGGACACCTGGTGTCTGCCTCCCTTGGCCTCATGGGACTTGTAGTCCCGCGGAGGCTACAGATACATTGGGGCCGTGTGTGCGCTCGTACTGCGCATGCGCAACTTTGGTAATGGCCACTGCACCTCCCGAACTTCTTCTGCGCATGCGCAACCACTGCACATGCGCGCACATTTACAATGGCGGCCCCCGCTAGCCGGGTGCACCGCAGAGCCTCGGAGCGCTCCCTGCTCCGGCCCCCACCCTTGTAAGCAGCCGGCGGGTCCGTCGCTGGCTCAGGCGGCACCTACGACCGCGAGGCGATCAAGGAGGGGGGTCTCTGGGAACCGCACAGGGGACCGGGGCTACACTACATAATTAAAAAAACATAATAAGGACAAAACATGGGTTCTCCTTCCACGTGTTTCACGTGTGGGAGGAGAACACCTATGTTTTGACCAAATTAAGTAGTTTAATAAATTTTCTTTTATTTGTGTTCAAACCCTGTGAGCTGTGAGTGCTTTTGCGTGTTCGTGTTGTCCACCAATCCTCTGCAGTGTTCTTAGTTTCGCTTTCCGATTAGACGGACCCGCAGCAGCAGTGCAGGATCAGAGCCTTTGGACACTATCTGAAGATAGCTACGGAAGACAGCGTGGGACAGTGATTACACCGCGCATCACGCCGGAATCACCGCGGGGTGTGGGCAGACTGCAAGATCGAGTGGTACTGTAGAGATAATTTATCATCTTTCCTCTACTTGGCTGTTCCTGCCAGCGGCTGTCTGGACATCTCCATAAGACGGCGTGGGATACTGAAAGTACTCTGTGCCACGCCGGGATCACAATGGAATGGGGAGGAGGAAATAAAAGACTGCGAGATTGAGGTAACTCATTATTTTTCCTCTATTTGGTTATTCCTGCCAGCAGTTGATATGGAGCAGGCAAGCTCAATTTTCCATCACCAAGGTCCGTATCTCCTACATAGAATATTAGCTGTTCTACAATACTATATATCCCTGCATCTTAACGCTGCTGGAAACACGCTACTCATTTGTTACCATATAATATTGAAACAAATCTTTTTTTTTGTTTTAAATACAATTGGTTGTCTTTTTGAGCTATGAATGGTTTATTTGTTTCTATATTAAATGTCCATGGACTCTACTTCACTACTCCTTCAGAAAACACCATGGTCGTGCAATATGTGTGGGAGGTCCTTTTTGGACATTTTGTATTTTTTTGTTATACAGAATGATCTAATATATATATTTTTTTTTAATCGAGATCCTGTGCCTATTTTTGGTCAGCTGATGCTCTGGATTTTCTCCTTTTACTTGCACTCTAACGCTATGTAATTCAAAACGAAATAAACCAAAATCCTCGCCCATGATTATTCACCCTTCTACAATCTCCTCCAGTAACGAAAAAATGTCAGGAAAAATTGTAATTGTCCATCATTAAGAACATATACAGTGACTAAAGTTACTAGTTTGGAACCCAATTTTACCTTGAGTAACAGGTAACGACGACCGTCCTGGTCAGACTTACTTTCATCAAGTGAAAATGTTACAGACGTACGGATCATAATCACTACCCCCTTTTTTTCGCTGATGCATAGGAGACATGTGAGAAGACCTTATCGTACTACCTGGACTGATCTTGGGTTCTGAAATAGGTTTCCTGTAAAAAAAAAAAAAAGTCTTGTGGAAGCTTTTGACCAAGGAAGGAGCATGGACATTGGATACCTTGACCCAACTCCTCTCTTCAGGGTCGTATCCTTTCCAGTTGATCAGGTACTGGAGGGACCCTCTAGATATAAGGGAATTCATGATTTTCTGAACAATATACTCTGATTGACCATCCATGGAAATTGGAGCGGGAGGGGTAGAGTTCTGGAAAATCAGTTCCGGATAGCCGGTTTCAGCTACAGTAAGAGATATGAAATGTTGAGGTAATCTTGAGTGATGTGGTAGTTCAAGCTGGAAGTGTGTGGTTTTGACCATAGAGTTCAATTTGATTTGATCTATGTCCTCTGCATTGAAACAATCAGGCTAATTTTTATCATCCCCTTTCCATTAATCCTAGTTGCATTACTGGTATTGTATGACTTTTTGTCATGTTATTTATGTATGTTATGTGTTGGTCATTTGTATGTAAATCTGTATGTTTGTAACAGAATAGCTCTTTACTGATCCATTATTGATTAATTGTTTATTGTGCTGCTGTAATTGTTTTATTGATTTATTATGTGTATATATAGGTGTATGCTCCCATTACCCATCATGCCCCTGACAAAACGACCGAGTGTCATGAAACGCGTTGGATGGTTCTATACACTGTGCTGATAATTTGTGTGGACTTGGATAAGTTGCACTCCGGTTTAATTGCCTTTTAAGTTTTTTGCTATCACTTTGGAGAGACTTGCCTGTCTGCTATATATGCGCAGTGCATCTCAGGGATTCTGAGCAACTACACATGCGCGACGCGTCATCCGACTGCGACGGCCACAGCGGGCATGTGAACGCAACAGCGGGATATGCGGCGGCATCGCATGAGGTCTGAAAGTGCCCTGTGAGGCTTCTCCATTGCATCTACCACGGAGACTCTATCTGGTGCTGCTATATGCTGGCTTATTTTCATATTCTCGTGAGTAGGATTTCAATTTTAACCCTCCGGAAGTGATCTCATATCAGTGTTTTTCTATATTTTAAGGGAATTGAGTGTTAACGCATCATTCAGTTTTTCATTAAATGTTACCAGTTAAATTGTAGCTATTCTGTTTCTATATGTTTTGTGTTGTTAGTGTTTGTTTGTTTAATCAGTCTGCAGTCCAGTGTTGCACTATGATTTGTCTGTTTTAATCCCACATGTTATGAGACACCAAGCAAGTCATTTCTGGATATCACTTGGACTGTGAGGGCTGGACTGTCATTGGGTAATCACTCAGGTGATATAAGTTTTATCTAGGCGCCGTTATATTCTGTTTGTTGTCAAGCTGGAAGGCAACTTCATTCACCTTCTGGGAAATCCTCTAAGGACTGATAAAGCATGGTCCCAATTTTGCGGAGGGCTGACGTAGATGGATATTACGCATTGAGAGCAAGACCTTAAAGCTGATTTGATATTCAGGTGAAGACCTTCTGCGTTTATCTGCACTTCTCTTCTGTGTCTCTGACACAGAGTCCGCCATGAGAAGAGTTGCCTGTATGCCTTTCCAGAGATCATGCAGATCGTTATCCCTGGTATCCATTGCAGGGAAGAGTAGTCAGATTATACCCAAGTGCTGCAAAGAAGGGAGAGCACATTAGACACAGGGAGTTCATGGCAAATTTTGTCAGAGACAGGAGGTCCTCTCAATTGTCCTGCTGCTGGGAGACATAGCACCGGAGGAACTGTTCCAACATTTGATTGGTCCTCTCCATCTGGCTATTGGACTGCAGGCGTTAGGCAGAAGAAAAATGGAGGTGAATTTCCAAACTACGACAAAAGGCCTTCCAGAATCTCGCAATGAATTGAGAGCACCTGTCGGAGACAATCTGTATTGGTAAGCACTACAGGTGGAATACCTCCCTGATGCAAATATCTCCCATCTTTGGCACAAAAGGAAGCTTTTATAGAGGGACAAGATGTACCTGCTTGGAGATATGGTCAACCATGGATAGAATTATCATCATGCCCCAGGAGGGGGGATGCTATACAATGAAATACATGAACAGGTATGTACATGGACGAGATGGAACGGGAAGAGAATGAAGCAGCCCACATGGTAGAGAGCACATACCACACAGGCCGAGACAAACACCTTGACATCATGCCTGATCTCTGGCCACCAGAATGTCCACTCGAGAAACTTGGTGGTCTTCTTAATACCTGGGAGACCACAAATCTGGGTTAATGACCCCATTGGAGGACTTGTAGATGAAGAGGGAAGGGGACAAAAAGTTCACCAAGTGGTACAGAGAGACCAGCGGGGAGCTCAGACAGGGCTTTTTGAATGTGGACCATGACAGTGGCAGATATTGTGGCCGCAATCCTGGAAGGAGGGAAAATGGGATCCTTAGTTTCCAGCGAATCATCAGAGGTAAACTTGCAGGAAAGAGCATCAGCTTTAACATTCTTAGATCCCGGTCTAAAAGAAAGAATGTAATTAAGGTGGGTGAAAAGGAGAGCCCATCTCGCTTCGTGGGTGTTCAGCCTAGGGGCTGTACGTGGTACTCCAGGTTACAGTGGTCCATTAGTATGGTAACAGGTTGTGACAGCTTGTGTCTCTGGAGACCAAGAAACAAGCGACTATTTTTGAGAAATCCCGGCTAAAACGTTGATAATAGGTCTCCCCCCTAGCACAAAAGATCCCTCTTCATTGAGGTGCCATCCATCCCTAGAATATAGGTGGCACCTCTCAGAAAAGGAGTCCCAGTGCTCTAAAAAAAAAACCCTCCTTCCTACACAACTTTCTTAGCCATGCAATAACCTCCCCAATCTCTGACTGTCTCCCTGCGGTAGCGCATGGCACTGATATTATTTCAGAAAATACTACCTTGGAGGTCCTTGCCTTAAGCTTTTGGCCTAGATCCCTGAAATAAAGTTTTAGGACCCTCCATCTTTCTCTAACTTTGTCATTGGTACCAACATGTACCAAGACTGCCGGGTCAATCCCAGCCCCTCCCAACAATCTGTCTACCTGATCCACAATGTGCCGAATCCGAGCACCCGGGAGGCAACAATCTGTTTGGTTCATGCGGTTTCTAATTGGAGCTCCCTACCCCCACACTCGTTCTTTGTATCAGAGCATCCTGAGTCCCCTCTGCGCTTGAGAAACTATTCCCCTGGCTGCTAGAGGAATCAGTCTCCCCCAGCCTTGCCATTTCTGCCCTTACACTCCCAATATCTTCACCCAACATGACAAATCTATTGAGATGGGTCAGCCTCTCCCTATTGCCCCTGCTTCCCCTTCTAACTGTTACCAAACTACCTGCCTGCTCCTCACTAACAGCGCCACCATATGCACCACTAGTTGAAGCAAGGGCTTACTCAGTGAGCACTAAACCCCTTTCAAGATTGCCAATGTCCCTCAATATTGCAAGTTTCCTCTTCAGATCAGTAATCTCTGACTCTAAAGAGACCACCCGCTCACACTTCCAACAGCGGTATGCTCCTTGGAACAGCTGCCCCAAGTGCACATACATGTGGCAATACTGCTCATTGTAGCAACTATGAAGTATTTAAGAACTAACAATAAACTGTACTTCAATATACTATACCTTGTTTAACCCCTTCCTTGTTCAAACTGCTTCTAGTTTTAACTGCACACTTAATACAGCCAGCACTTGAAATCAACCAGTCATGCAGATCAGGACACGCAAGCTCAGGATTCATAAGCAACCTCTGTTTAAATAGACACACTCACCAGGTATGCTAGGTTAGTAATCATCCAAACACACCCACTGCTGGCTCAGGCAGGAGAGGAAAAAAAAAAAATTCTTTCTTTTTCCCTGCAAAAGCATCACCCAATGCATTACTTGTATATTAGTCCTCAGTTTATTAAAATCTGCCTTTCTAAAGTTTAAGGTCTTTGTTGAACCCAAGTAATCTGTTTTTTGATAATTTATTTCAAATGAGATCATGTTATGATCATTGTTACCCAAATGTTCCAGAACTTGAATATTTGCTATTATTTCTACATTGTTTGATATTTGCCAAATCCAGTATTGCCCCTCTCCTGGTTGGTTCCTCAATAACTTGGGTCATATAATTGTTTTTAAGCACCCCCAAAACGGTTCCCTTTTGTTGTAATGGTTGTTGTTGTTTGTCTTTGATGCATGGCAAACTGAAGCCACTTCTGTTTTTACATTGGACAGAGAGTTACCACCAACTTCGAGCCAGAATGATATCAAAAGCTTTTTCAGTAATTTGGAAAAAGTAATGAAACTGCAGGCTCGAATTTGGTGGGAAATAACGAGTCTAACCAATTACCTTAGACTGGATCTAGTCCCTCGAGGTCTGAGACTGAACCTAGCTCCATCACAATACCAAACTGACGAAACTTTTAACAAAGCATGGGAGTCAGAACTGCTCAAATGTTCTTTCAGATTGATGACAATATTAATCGAACATGAGAAAGACAAATTGACAAAAACTAATACCAACATAGATCTTATTAAAAAAGACATTGAGACTTGGAGCGGACAGGAAGAGTTCAGTGACCTTGAAAAGAAACTCAAAAACAACATTGACAAATTAAAGGCAGACATCAAACTGAGAAAACAGAAAAAATTTATTAGGGACTCACTTGACTTTAAAGAAGGGAACATCTTTAGATACAAAATTAAAGCATCTAAAAAAAGATTTACCCCACAACCATTGGAATCCTCAACAGAATGGGAACACTCTGCTAGCGACACGGATCCCGAAACACAAGGGGAGAGAACAAACATACCCCACCCTGAGTACATTAACCCTGGTTCACAGACTGTTTCTGACATTCATTTTTTAGGAGCAGGAGGGAGATACATCCAACCAAGTCGAGGAAAACAAGGAGGGGGAGGGGAAGTGTCGCTAAGAGACAGAGAGTTATGGGGTTACCAACCACAAGTGCAGCAGAGGAGACCCTACAGAGGGAGGAAGAGAAAAAACAGGTAGTGAATCTATCTAGAAAAGTACTTACCACTTTCCATTTAGAAGTACTGAGCAAAGGACTCTCTTTCTCTCCCACTAATGATATAGTCCCTTTTGAATGTATAAAAGATCTCAACCTGTTTTCGAGGAAGCTCCTTCTACATAAGTTTTTTCAGAGAAGGAGACATAACTCGATACAGGGAACAGCACTAGAACATCTAACAGATGCTGACCTAGACAATCTAGATATGTTGAATGAATTAGAGGAGGAATCCAATAGACCGTATGGTGAGGGTAGAATTCACAGACCTTAAAAATCAATCCACCTTCACACCTCCATCAGAGTCGTGTTCCAATGTGGATGTGTTCGTGAAAGTAGTAACGAATGACATTATGCAGTTACATAAAACTACTATAAAACAAAACCTCACACACCCACAGCGCCTAGCATTAGCAGATTTGGAGAAAGACCCCTTGATTGAAATAAAACCATCAGATAAGGGTGGAAATATAGTCCTACTAAATAAAGAGGACTATGCTACAGAATGTTGGAGACTGTTATCAGACCAAACAAGTTATCAGATACTCAAAGAAGATCCAACAGCAGTGTTTAAAACACAACTTCTGCATATTTTGAGTGAGTGTCTGGACAAGAAAGTGATCTCTAAAAGAGAAATGGAGTATATCATGATAAAGAGTCCACAAATCGCTACATTTTATCATTTGCCAAAACTACACAAGCATAAATTACCGCCGCCAGGGAGACCAATAGTATCTGGAATTGATAGCCTGACGGCGAATGCTAGCAAGTACTTAGATGTAGTCCTAAGACCATTTGTGAACTCTTTACCGTCATTCTTACGGGACACTAAAGATGTCCTTCTACGTTTAGAGGATGTTGTTGTTAGTTCAGACACATTACTTGTGGGTCTAGACGTCGAGGGGCTATACACAAGTATCCCTCACGCAGTTGGTCTAAAAGCTGTAACCCATTTCCTTAGACAACGTGGAAACAGTTATTACACACATAATGAATTTGTGATCCAACTACTAGACTTTGTACTCACAAGAAATTATTTTACATTTGATCAGAAATTCTACCATCAGATCCAGGGCACCACTATGGGGACCACTTGTGCCCCCACCTATGCCAATTTGTACCTAGGCTGGTGGGAGGAAACAGTGGTCTTCAGCGAAGCCCTGGAGGAGTACACTAGATATGTAGAATGGTGGGGGCGCTATATTGACGATATCATCCTTCTATGGAAAGGCCCCAGACCCCTAATGAAACAATTTGTTGATGTGCTGAACAAAAATGACCACAACTTAAGACTCACCTCTGACGTAGATGACACCTCTCTGCACTTCCTTGATCTAACTATTAATAAACAGAAAGATGGAAAGTTAGCAACAACCATCTATAGGAAAGAGACCGCAACAAACAGTCTCCTGCGGGCGGATAGCCACCATCCCAAACATATTATCCAGAATATCCCAACGGGTCAATTCCTAAGGTTGCGCAGGAATTGCTCAACCTTAGATGAATTTAATAAACAGGCCGGGGATATGACTGCGAGGTTTATCAACCGGGGATACTCCAAAAATGCTGTATGCAAAGCAAAGAGGAGGGCAAAGGATACACCTCGAGCACAACTACTAGTGGATAGGCAGCACTCACAAGCACAGATTGAGAAAACAATACGATACATTGGAACATATAACAACCAATGGCAGGATTTGAGAAAGATCTTTACCAAACATTGGCACATCTTAACAAACGATGCTGATTTGAAACAGGTCCTTAGAGATTCACCAACAATGACCTGTAGAAGGGCGAGAAACCTAAAGGACAGACTGGTACAAAGTCACTATAAAGAACCTACACAAAGAACATGGTTAGGGGACAGGATACCTGTAGGGTCATACCCATGCGGCCGCTGTAAGGCCTGCCCATACATGAGAACAACTAAAACCATCCCTAACCCACCAAATAGGACTTATGATATCAGGAATCACATCAATTGTCTGTCTGAAGGGGTAATATACCTAATTACGTGCAGGTGCGGTGCTCGGTATGTAGGTCGGACCCATAGGGCCCTGAAAGTGAGGGTCCTAGAGCATCTGGGGTCTATACGAAACAGTAAAGACACTCCTGTGGCCCGCCACGTACTGAACGAACATAATGGTGACCCCAAGTTTCTCTCCTTCTGTGGGATTGAACATATACCCTGGGGCCCCCGAAAAGGGAATTGGGATAGACGTCTGATGCAGCGTGAGTGTAAATGGATATTCACGCTGCAGACTCTACAACCAAATGGCCTTAACGAGGGGTATATTTATTCAGCATTTCTATAGGAACGTACATATGCCTAACATCTAGGTAGGTCAGTATGAGGATGGTAGTACCATTATCAGTAGCATATCAATATGTCTATTAACTGTGATGTTCAATAGGGTCTTAATACCCAATATGACCGTATAGACTACTATAGGCGGTCACCTAAATATAATCATATTCCTACATCACGGATAACAAATATAGATATAGAAGACATGTGGAGAGCCACCAACAAAGCAAGTGCGGATGGAGTCCTAGATAAATAGAGTCTTAAACTCATCAAGACCGTATTGACTTTAGAGCGGTCTCTAGAAAAGGGTATCACTCCTACATCACTGATAACTTGGTTCTTGATACATGTCAACATAACAGATATCATACATGGTCACCCAATATGTAATTGTATATATATATATATATCCATGTATGTATGTGTACATATATGTATATATGTGTGTATATATATGTATCTAAAACAATACTTACCTATTGTCTCTAAGTGCTAATTAACTAACAAACATGCAAGTTGGTATCTGCCATCCTCAGAACCACATTTCCTTGTATATAGTTGTATATATGTGCTCCATATATGAGCTCACCATATCTACCTCACTGTGTGTGCCGTGCTGATAACGTTAAAAACCGTTCCTGTTTTAATTAATGAGAGCATTAAGCATCTCATTCCCTATTCATACAAGTTGCCATGGGCAACATGAATAAACATTAAGTGGACAACGGACTAATAGACTCCAATTGGAAGCACGATATACTAGTCCACATATAACTACACTGTATGGATTGGCTGAGGTGCTGAACACGCCCCTGACCGCCCCCTATTTAAAGCAGGGAGGAGATACACCCAGTCACTCCCATTACCCTGACGAAGCGCCCACGAGCGTGAAACGTACGTCGGTACGTGATGACGCACATCCGGTGACGTCATCCGGAAGCATAGGGAGCCGGGAAGCGAGCAAGTGTTGGAAGAGACTAACAGGTCGTATATATGCATGAGAGAGCGGACTAAGAGGCGAGATCATATCTGCACCAGCACTGATAAGTCAAATTAGCTCCTAGTATGTACAGGCTACTGTAACTAGAGTGATAGCGACGCCACGGAACAACGAATGACGCGCTGTATTATAACTTATGGACTATCAGGCACATTAATGGTGTGGGAGTTAGCAACCCAAAGTAAACCATAGCCGTTTCTCTAACAGATATTAACTGTATGTTTGAGTGTCTCAGGGTAAGCAGCACATAGATTGCCCTGTCTGTATACCCTACATAGTGGCGTCACCCAGGGACTATATTGCCCTATGGGAATACAACCACAGGTGACTCACTAAACAACAGATACTGAGAATAATTATTGATTCGTGTATGTACCATTCTGGCAATATGCTATACCCAGAATTGTGAGAAGTAAATTTTGGGGAAACACTTTGAGTATTACACGATGTATACTGTCCTGACCACATAATTAAGTCTCACTCTGCTCCGGGAATAACACCAATACTTATCCCTTACACCCCTTTGCTTTCCCTTATAAGCCACACAGTGGCATTTTAGATACAAGTTTCTGTATATATGTTCAATAAATATGATTTTAAATTGTTTATGTAAGGCTAAGGAGGTAACTCCGAGGATTGAATTTTTCCTAGGCTAGCATTTCTGGTTTAGTGAGTGCAAATAGGTATCTTTTAGGTCACAGCTGTGACCTTTCACCGTATTCTAAACCCCATCCTACCCAGACTTACCCATAACGACCAAGTGGGGTTTGTCTCGGGCCAACAGGCCTCGGACAACACCCGCAAAATCATAAACATAATAGACCATATTAATCATACAAATACCAAGGTGGTCATACTGAGTTTAGATGCAGAGAAGGCGTTTGATAGAATTAATTGGCTATTCCTAGATAAAACCAGAAATTCGGCTTCAAGGACTCATTCCTAGAGGGGGTCCGAGCACTGTACCAAAATCCATCAGCAGCAATTAAGCTCCCGGGAGGCACAGCACAGAGGTTTTCAATAAAGAATGGTACAAGGCAGGGATGCCCCTTGTCCCCTCTCCTCTTCGCCCTGACGATCGAGCCGCTGGCAGCCAAAATACGCGAGAGCTTAAACATCCAGGGCGTACCAATTGGCGAAACAAATTACAAAATCTCACTTTTTGCCAATGATATAATATTAGCCCTAACCCACCCCCAAACGTCCCTTCCCAACTTACATAAAGAATTGGTGGAGTTTGGCAAAATCTCGGACTACAAAATTAACAATGACAAATCAGAAGCCCTACATTTAAACGTACCAGAGCCGGAAGTCAATCTATTGAAATTAAATTTCAACAACAGGTGGAGTTCCTCCTACATTAAATACCTGGGAGTGAATGTATCAGGTAACTACCAATCACTATACAAATATAATTATCCGGCCTTGTTCGGGAAAATTAAAAAATATTTGGATAAATGGGAAGGTTACAAGATCTCATGGATCGGGAGGATGATCTTGGTAAAAATGAACATACTCCACAGATTGTTATACTTCTTCCAGACACTCCCGATCCATGTTCCTGGCTCTGAGCTTAAAAACATTCAAAACAAAATGTTTAATTTTATTTGGAAGGGCAAAAGAGCCAGGGTCGCCAGGTCGGTCCTACTGGTGTCAAGAGGAAGGGGGGGCCTAGGGGTCCCAGATATCTCTAAATATTATTTAGCAGCCCAATTGAGGCAAGCAGTAGTGTGGAACGCAGACCCGGGCCTCTACTGCTGGTTAGATATTGAATCCCACTACGTAAAGACGCCTTTTCTGCAGACCCACCTTTGGTGCATAGACAAAGGAGATAGACCCCTCCGCAGATTTGACCTAGGCGTTGTGAGACACACCTGGGAAGTTTGGCGGCAAAGCAAAACGAAGTTTAAACTAACATCTCCAGGCTCACTGCTTACACCGATCCACAATAACCCCAACTTCCCCCCGGGATGTGAACCCAAACAATTTGACCACTTCAGACTGAGGGGGATCAGAGTGATCGCCGACCTGTTGAGCACAAAGCACGAGGCTCCAGAACTGAGCCCATTTAAATATCTCCAAATTAGACATTTCCTCCAAAAATT
This sequence comes from Ascaphus truei, assembly GCF_040206685.1. Lineage (NCBI taxonomy): Eukaryota > Metazoa > Chordata > Amphibia > Anura > Ascaphidae > Ascaphus > Ascaphus truei. The sequence goes on along the minus strand of NC_134485.1, from coordinate 143,732,775 downwards.
TCCCCAAAATGTGAGTTTCCTCCCCTTACAAACTTTGAGAGGCTGTGTCAAACGAATACACATCAAATAGCCTTGATCTCCAAAATATATGCTGGCATGGAGATAACAGCAGGCCCCTCCACTCACGACTACATGTCCAAGTGGGCGGCAGAATTAAACATAGACATAGACAGAGAAGACTGGGAGGACATATGGGACTTCAGGAACTACCATTTGTACCACAACAAAAGAGAATATTTACAAAATCCTGTTCCACTGGTATCTTACCCCAGTCAGATTGAAGCAAATCTACCCCCTGGCCTCAGATCTATGCTGGAGAGGCTGTGGGCAGAGAGGCGACATGGCCCACATTTGGTGGTCATGCCCAAAAATCCAGAACTTTTGGCTTACAATCCAAACTCTAATTCAAGAGGTAACTGGCCTAACATTATCTCCTGACCCATTGACCTTCCTCCTGGGCAGGCCAATAGAGGAAATTGACCGCCCAGTGGGGAAATTAATCTCCTTTATCCCCACGGCGGCAAGGTGCGCTGTGGCGTTCTCCTGGAAAAAGATCTCACCCCCCTCCATTCAGGCGGTTAAGAGAAGGGTAGATGACGTGATGATTATGGAACGGCTAACAGCTTTCCTCAAGCGTAAGACTGAGAGTCACTACAAGGTATGGGAACCCTGGATGGGTCACTGATCCCCAAAAGGGCCCACACTCAGGACCCGCGGTCGATAGGACTGTGACGTGTAGGAAAGATGGGTCAACAAAGTGGGGGAGGCAACCCCCCCAAACCTCCACCCACCCCACCCCTCCCCCTGCCCCCCCCCCCCCCCCCTTGCCACCCTCTCTTTTTCAGACCTCTCGATCCCCGGGTCACCCCGTGACCCAGAGGTCAAGCCTCTCTTGGCGGTACCCTCCCCCCACCCTTTGAAACGGAAAAATGGAAAACCAAAGTGTATTAGGATGTTGTGATGTGATATATGTCTGTAATCTTGCCTATTTCCTAATAAAATGTTTAAAAAAAAAATATGAATGCTTTTTTTATCCATCACAAATGACATACCTGTGTTTAGAACTATTTTTTTTATTATTAAACAGTATTATGCTATGGGCGTTTTGCGCTCTCTCTTTTCTTTGATTCAGATTGGCTTCTATCTAGTGATTATTGGAATACCTCTGTTAGAGAGCTGCATACGCACCTAGCAGATAGGCTGATTCCAACTGAAGTAACAGTAATCTAAGGAGGATTATTATAAGAATGTAAAGTCTGTTTTAGATCTGCTTACTCCCTCTTTTCCTCTCTCCTCTCACTCTCTCAACCTCCATCAATTACCCCACTCTCACTCAATCCCCCCTCCTCATGCTTATTCCCTCCCCTACATACACAATCCCCCACACAAAATACATGCCATAAAAAAACAACATCTCCAAATACAAAAAACCTTCCCGTCTCTCAAATACATTTAAAAAATCCCCACCCCTCAAATATATACAAATCTTTCCCACCCCCCAAATACATACAAGCCCCTACCCCAAAATACATACAACCCACCCCCCCCAAAAAAAATCAATTAAAAAAAACCCTACCCCCAAAATACATACATAAAAATCCCACCCCCTAATACATACTAAACACCACCCTCCCCCAAATACATACAACCCCCAGTCATCCCCAAATACATACAAACCCAACCCTTAAAAAATAAGAAAAATAAATACAAACTTACCTACAATGGGGATGATCTCAGGTCTCTGCTGCCCCGGCTCTCCCCAACTGTTTGGCCTGGCTGCCGATCCTCTCGTTCGCACAAGGCCAGGCTCTCCTCAGCTGCGGGCCTCATTCACAGACTGTTCCACGCTGAGCCTCTGACCCTGGTGCGTGGCGGGCCTCTCTGTCATGCCGGTGCATGCTGGCAGCTGAGCCCAGCTTACTTCCGGCGTGCACCAACGGCAGAGAGGCCCGGCGAGCGCCAGCATCAGAAGATCGGCGTGGGACAGACAGTGAAGGAGGCCCACAGCTGGGGAGAGCTGGGCCCAGCGGCAACGAGAGGACCGGCAGCCAGGCAAAGAGGTTGGGCCCAACTGCTTTGTCCGGCTGCCAGGCCCCCCTCAGACACCAGGTCCTAGCCAGAGGATTCTGGGAGGGAGTCCCAGCATGAAAGAGAGAGGTAGGGAAGATGTTCCCCAGAGAATAGCATAGATTAGGCCCCCCTTTTATTGTGTTACAGATAGGGTCAGTACCCCTTTAGACAGGATCCAATAGTATGGCCAAAAGAGAGAAGAGCATGTCCCAGTAACGGGAATGCAGACATGCCTCAGTGGGCCAAGCAGAAATGTCCCCAAAATGTCTGGGGATCAGCCCTATTCCCAGATTCCCACCCACAGTATTCAGTACTCCCTGAGAACTGGCATTCTAAAGCAGTGGTTGGAAAGCAACCTTAACGTTGCACAGAACAGGCCAGGATCACAATATGGGTTCACAGTAAAAGGGTCAATAAGAATATTAATAAGAAGGGGGGTAAAGTAACAAGTAAATGTACCTCCCATGTGTGTTAAGAGTGGACACTCAGGGAAGACCATATCAAGAATGATCGCATTATGAATGAAAATTAAGTGCAGCTATTTCAATCTACATGTACTGTGACAGCAGTGTTCCCAAGCCTGGGAACATAAATAAAGATTGAAGTGGTACTATAAAAACTCCTGGCACCCATCCTTTCCATCGCCCCAGCCGACCACAGACAGCACCCTGAGACAAGGTAAATCAATGCACATGTTCAATATACCGCTACACTGATGTAACCTCCCTAGGCAGCCGGGCAGGGAGGGTTACATTTATGATTAACAATTCTTCAATTTTCTTTAATTAAATTAGATTTTTTTTTTATGTTTATGCACTTTATCACAAATTTGATATAATATAATTTTTAACAATAATATAATTTTTCGGGGCTGGAAGAATCTCTGGCACCCCAGGCTGAAGTGTAATCAATGTGGCTTTACGCGACGGGTTCCATGCCCTCAGGATAAGCACTGCTCCTCCAGTTGCACCTTTGACCAACCAGCCGTCGGTAAGCCATAACCTTTACACCAGACAACGATCCGGGCATGATCCCAATTCCTGAATTGTCCTGCTCGCTTGTCCATGTTTCACCCGCAGGAAAAAATTAATGGGACAAAGGGTGACTGTATTTTTTCGTGCTCTTGCATACCGTGTGTATGCTACCTCTTGCTTTGGGAGCTCACAACTTTTGAGTCTCCCTCTATGCTATAGGATCCTGCAGGATATTATACCATAGGCTCAATCAGATCCCACCTCTGCCACCAGAAAAAAGGATGTCACGGTAGACAAGAACTTTTAACACCTTATTACCTGGATCTTTTGATTGAGCAAAGCAAGAGATAAAATATATTGTGATTTATTTACAGAAATGAACATATACACGTTAGTTTACAAAAAACACTTGAAATAAGCTTACTGGGACGGGGTAAAATTAAATCTTCTATTCCCGGAATGAAATCTTTAGAAATAGAGTCTCTAGGCACAATTTCCCAGGAGCGGGAGTTGTGGGCAAACAGAACCGAAAACAGTCTTTGGACAGGGGCGCCGATCGCAACCAGTTTCTCCTCCGCAGCTGCTTACTTTGTTCTACCGCTGCAGAATTGGTTTTGGATTCCTTAATTCTTACGAACTCTTGACTTGTGTTACGATGGTATAAAGTTTAAAATCCAGCTTAGATTAATTTGACTCCCAATCTGTAACCTCTGCAGCAACTGTTTGCGTGGGAACAAATATTCTCACCTATCCCATAGTTGCCCATACTTGGCAAACCAGGCAGAGGGGCATGCACGAACCTCGCACCTTTGCCGCTTAGTAGTATACCAGACCAAGCCCCCTTACCTGGCGACATTTGTCTGAGCTGGCCGGACATCTGGGTCATTTGCCCAGACATTAACTAAGATGGGGATACTTGCATTACTCCTCCCCACTTAACACCTTAGGCGGCCGAAGCCTTTCAACTACGGACTTTTTCAGACACAGTGGAACTGAACCAGCGGAGTGTCTTAGAAGTCTGAGTTACACATGCATTGCTCACCTCGCAGGAATTTCCTGCTATACACTTCTATGGTACAGTTATATACAACTTAAGGGTTTTCCTCTGTTCCGGCCATCTGAATGAAAATCCCCTTACGCCTATAATGTTGGAACAATTAAAATAGGGGGCACTTTCATTCATCAATTTTTATATAACTTTATAAAAATTGCGTTATAATTCTTTTCATGATTTTACCCCACCAGCGCTCACAGCAAATCTCAGCGCGCTAGGACCTTCCTAGCAGAAGTTAGCTAAAAGCTGTGCGCTGTGCTGTGGACCGCTGGGTTTCAAAAACCATTTTTTTTGCGCAGGCACAGGGAAACACTGCTACAGCAATACATTTCATAGTTGGAAATAACATTCTCGCCACCTTATACCTGGTGGAGACACACAGACATTTTTATTAAAGTTACAGTGTTACTGCCATTACTGGGTTGCAGAGCTGCCAATCTACATTTCCTCAATAAGGCTCAGGGGCACCCAGCCGGGCATAATACCTTTTTTACTGGCCTGGGTACCCCTTCACCGTCACAGTGTCCAGAAGAGCCAACCCACTGTCACGAGAGAATAGCACATATACAATAACCGGGCCAGATTGAACAAGACTAGGATATAGTAAACTGAATGAGTTTATTTCCTATGAGCAGAACAGACAATACATCAAGCAAATAACATTACAGAAATATTTACACTTACTGAGGTTGGACAAGGAGATATTCAGCCGAATAGCAGCTCCTTAGTTGTTATAGGTCACAACAAGCACGACAAAACGAAAGCAACAAGCAACCAACCCAGGAATATGGGGTGCACGCAACTATATAGACGCAGACCCCCATCCCTACCATGGCAGTTCAGTTATTGGTGAAGACAAATCTTGACCCAATCACAGATTGCCAGGTAACGCAAAAAGCTGGGTTTACCCAGCCCCTCATTAATACAACCCTCCCCTGTGGCTATTTGGGCCAGCCCATTTATAAAAAACTATGACATGATGCCTTCGTTGCCATCCTGTCTAGCAAAAATGCTTATTGGGCAGGGGTCTTTCATGTAGGGTGTCACTTTTGACAGGTGAAATGGTTATCACCTAGTTGTGAGATCTGGCTGCATATGCAATGAGGCTTTCAAGTGGCCTCCTTTGATTGTACAATTACATATCAAAGGGGCCATTTGGCGAGCTTCCAAACTTATATCCAAAGTTATAGTAAAAACAGCGATAACATAACTATTTCTCCCATATTTTAAATCAGATTAACAATATCTATGCAACCTGTGTTCGTTGCATAGGAAAGCATATCCAAATTTCAGCCTTGTAGCACAAACACATACAGAGATATGGTTCTATGGGGTTTACATTATGACAAATACACAGTTAACCCTCTCTCCATGTTAATACATAACATAGCAATTAATTCTACTGAAGCTGGGGGATGCAGATCAACATATACACAATATGGTTAACCCTTTCCCTCCCGTCATGATTTCTACACATACAGGAATATAACACAGACTGCTGGGGGAATACATCTCAGACCTGGGGCAATTCTGCTGAAGCAGGGGGATGTAGATCAACATATACACAGATCCCATTAACCCCTCATACCCCGATCATGACACCCACCCAATGTGTGAGACAGCGCTGCCCACAGTAACTGAAAGTGTTATAGTTGGTACACGTTGTGAGGTACCCGCCCAGGTGCTCCAGCACCTGGGTATGGCCGAAAAGCAAAAGGGATCCACTGATCCAGTGTCGTTGATGTCAGCGAAGCCTCCACCTCTGCATGGGGTGAACTCCGGTAGGAGGGTCTCACCTTTGATAGTCTATGATAGTGCGGTGGTGGTCCTGCCCCAGACCACAGTCCGCAAATTGCTGTGCGGCGCCTTAAAATGGCACTATACACTAACTGTATACAGCTACAGGGGAAATGTCCTTAGCTAGGGGTTTCCCTGTAGCAGCCACAATCTGATTATGTGAGTGGGGCCTATCTTGGACCTAAAGGGTTAATCAGGCCTAGTCTGGATGCTATATTGGACAAAAGCACTGGATGGCGCTCAACACTATTAAGTGAAAGTGAAAAATGTGTTTTAAACAGATAATCTGTGTGATAAAGTGAATAGAGGTAAATAAATGGTGATAAGTGAATAAAGGCAAATAATCTTGCTACTACCCTTAAGGAGCTTGTTCCCAAAGCTCAGCAGACGATAGTTCCAAACATTAGGGGAGCCAGATATGTTGCCATAAAATAAAGAAAATCACATAGTCCAAAACAGTAATACAAATGAAATAACACAAGTTAATAAAGTAATCTATAGGTGTTCTACTCACAAGTGGAGCAGAATATCAGAGCGAAATCCAACACAGTGGCAGATAACCCTCAGATGGTAAGTGATGCATAAGATCCTGAGCTCAAAGACAAAAGGAGAGAACCACAGTGCAGACAATAAAATGTTATCAACACAAGAGAGACAAGTGGAAGCTTACATGGTGTCAGCAACAATCAGGCATTGGATACGCAAAGAGACACAGCCTGCAGTTCGTCGCGACCTCACTGTGGATGTCGTCTGCGTCCACGGCTCCGATGATGTCACTACCTGCTCTGGAATTTGGAACGCACTACTGTGAAGCGCTATGTACATTAATGGCGCTATATAAATAAAGACATACAATACAATACAATACAGTACAACGCACGCCGACACGCATGTCGATTTCCTGGTTCTCTCTCCTCTCTTCCTCTACGGATCACTGAATGGTCCAAAACTCAACGCTTTTCGCTGCGCTTGATTGGCAGCTTCATCAGGCGCAGCGAAACGCATTGAGTTTTGGACCATTCAGTGATCCGTAGAGGAAGAGAGAGGAGAGGAGAGAGAACCAGGAAATCGACGTGCGTGTCGGCGTGCATTCCAAACGTTGTCATATTTTTTTGTGTAACACTGGCAAAAAAAAATTAACAAATCAGAAACCAGCAGTGGGTAGTGGCAATCTGGGGCCCACAGATGAGTTGAGGTAGATTTAAAAAAAAAAAAAAAAAACTGTCTCTTATTGTGCAAGATATACATATACGTTTATTTTTTAATGTTTTAAAAAGTCAAAATTGTCAGTATGTTTTAATCCAACTTTGTATGAATATATTTTAATACCTAGAGTAATACTTTTATTTGTATGTAACCCATGCTTGCAATGATGGTCGTTTCATTATGAAGCCCATATGTAAGTAAAAAGATAACAATAGGGGTCATTTATCTACCATGTGCAAAATTGGTACAAACACACAGCACCAGTTTAATCAAACGATACAATCTCATTGGTTTCAGATTAAGTAGTTTTCTTAATAAATCTGGTGCCATTTTTGCCCCAGTTGTGCAGCAGGAAGACTGATAAATAGTCGCTACTAATTTAATGTAGTTATATATAGATATAGCTACGTGTCCAACTTATTAAAGTGCCAATATCAAGCTCTTATTATTTTTTGGCATCCATGTGAAATGCAAGAACGTCATTAGCCAGGTTTCAGAAATTTGATGCAGATCTTTTTTTCAGAGAGAATTCTCACACATTTTGCAAAGCAGAGCAAATGGACAAAATAAAGATCTTAGGCACAAAACTTAATTCTAAATATTGCAAAATATCGTCATGTCACTGCCTCCTAACTTTTCTGATTGGTACTTTTTTGTCTTCCAGATTTTAAAGCCCTAAACTCCAATGGTGAGGACATATTTGAATTAGTGAGAGGCAGACAATGGAGGTAATGGTAGACATTGCACAATCATGCTACACTGCCTCCCAGTTACTAAGGGGCGCTGTAACCCGTCATCATGCTCTGTGCCTTGCTGGCACTTAATGCAGCTCTATGGTGTGAGCACCGCGCTGTTTGATGATCTCAGCTCCTTCCCTGCACGTGTTTGCAGTCAATACATGTCTGCTGACTCTTACTGAGACTTGAAAGTTACAAACCATCGAATCACCCAGGACCGGACAGGGGTAGGTTGGTGGGAGAGGCGTGTGTTGAATAAAACACCGTTCAAACGGGAGGGAAGTGGGATTGTACATAAAATGCACGGGATTTGAGGAATTGGGAGGGTAGATTAAATTTTTAAGATTGTTTGCAGCTTTGGTAATCAGCTGTTTATATGGTTATTGGTGTTCGATTGTTCTAGTATGCACAGACACGTAATCAAACGTATGTAATAGTATATATGTAAGTGTGCGCATGTATGTACCGTAGACACACAAATACACTTGGTTGTAAATTGGTGACAGTGATTTGACAATGTTGAACTAAAACATTTCTATTTTCAGATTAGACATGAAGGAAGATGCAGGGAGGCTTTTAATTCAGTTTAAGGCTGAAAATGGAGAGGTGCTGGGTACCCCCTTTGATATACCTGTGGATATTACACCTGATAAACTGCAGCTGGTCTGTAATGCCCTTTTGGAGAAGGTACTGTGTGTGCTCTTTTGTTCTCTTGATTTTTAGCCGGGACCTGCAATACATTTATCTATGATTACTATACATTTTAATTGAAATGCAAGCATGGTATTTTAATTCTGTTTTATATAGAATGTATATATTTTAAATATATCATTTTATTAGTATAGTAGTTTGTAGATTTTGTTTCCAATAAATAGCAAAGTATACTAGTTTAATTTATTTCCTTTGTTTTTCATTTTATTTGGCAATCGTAAAAATATCAATTGTCCGTTCTTTCATTCTGATCCTTCCCCACATATGACAAACCTATCTAAGATCATTAGAACCTTTTTACCATGTGATTTTGTTGTGTGTATTAAGGAGGAGCCGCTGCCTTTGGCTTTCTATGTCCATGACTTGGAGATAGTAACTTCTCTGGACAAGACCCTGGAGAAGCAGCCTGTGGAGACTGAAAAGGTGTTGGACATAATCTACCAGCCACAAGCTGTATTTAAAGTCCGTGCTGTAACACGCTGCACCAGTTCCTTGGAGGGACACACTGAGGCTGTCATTTCTGTAGCTTTCAGCCCAACCGGAAAGTAAGCATTACGTATCTTGATTTAAAGAAAAAAGCATTGGTGTGTCATTGATAATGTCTTACAATTTAGTGACCGTGATGAAGTGATGTGCTCAAGGTTACGAGGCTAGCGTTGAATTATACATTTGCCCCATTTTATAAAAATTAATTTATATTTTTTTTAATATAATCTTGTGTTTCAGGTACTTGGCCAGTGGATCAGGGGACACCACGGTTCGTTTCTGGGATCTCAGCACAGAAACGCCTCATTTTACTGCCAAAGGTGAGGAAGGGAAACGGACACTGCAACAAAATTGTCTTTAATTGTTTTTGTGCACAGGTTATGTAAATGAAATTTGTACAGTTTTTTTTGTTTTGTTTGTTTCTTTTTAGTGGCTTGACTTTAAATTGGTTAATAGAAAGACTGCAGACTGCAGAAATATATATATATATAGTTAAAATTGTGCTTAAATGGGATTTGTTATATGGAATAAAAAAAAATTGTGTTGCTTTCCTTGCTTCTCCATTTTTCTTTTTCTTCTTTTTTTTTTTTTTCTTTTTTGTACTGTGGTAGCTATGTTTTTAAATGTCTTGTATCTGGTCCAATTTCTGTATTTTGAGATACCATGTATTTGTCGTGTGAGGTATATTTATTAACATATATTGTCTTTAAAATCTCAGGACATACACACTGGGTGCTTAGTATAGCTTGGTCTCCAGATGGGAAAAAACTTGCTTCGGGCTGTAAAAATAGCCAGGTACGTATCTGTATACTTCATACCCTATCCAATGAAGGGCCAAATAAGTTACAATCAGTGTCACTGAGGACACTGCTCCCACCCTGTTAATATCCTGGGTACATGGAGTAGGTAATTGGCAGCATTAAGTGCTCCCTCTTCTATCCATGAGTCCTTTCTTTTATCGCAGTTCTCCTTTGCTTTCCATTGCAAGTTATTACCATATTACCACTGGTTTCTTTCCCAACTGAAACTTCTCTGGTGGATTCATTGCACTTGTCGGTTCTTATTAGACTGTTCCATTTTGTACTTAGAAAAATTGTTACGTGTTGGAACATCACATGTTTACTTAGTGATATCCAAAAAGATGAGTTGCGCACAGCAACAGAGAGCAAGGTCATAGAAAATGAAGAGTACTTTATTAAAGCAGCATTTAAAAAAACAGAGGGTGTACACTCCGTTTTTTTAAAATAAAGCTTTAATAAAGTAATAATTTTCTATGACCTTGTTCTCTGTTGCTGTGCGCTGCGCACCTCATCTTTTTGGATATGTCTGGATCTTGGACACGGCTGCACGCTGGAGGAGACCTCAGGGGACACATAGTGTACTCACTATCATTTACCTTAAGGGCCATCCCAACGAGGAGGGGAAGGGTACTGCAATGCCACTTTCCACCTTCAGGGTGTAATAGAGCCCCAATATAGGTTTAAAGACTGTTATTGGAATCACTGAATTATGAATTATAATCGCCATGTGTTGTCATCTCCTTGATTATAATATTTGAGTAATTTTGGGATCGATCACTTGAGCATCCACCCAATCCCTATATACAGGCATACCCCGGTTTAAGGACGCTCACTTTAAGTACACTCGCGAGTAAGGACATATCGCCCAATAGGCAAACGGCAGCTCACGCATGCGCATGTCAGCACGTCCTGAACAGCAATACCGACTCCCTACCTGTACCGAAGCTGTGTGCAACCGGGGAGACTATAGAGCCTGTTACAAATGCATTATTTACATCAGTTATGCCCGTATATGACGATTGCAGTACAGTACATTGAAAAAAGGAAGTGCTTCACTTTAAGTACATTTTCGCTTTACATACATGCTCCGGTCCTATTGCGTTCGTTAATGTGGGGTATGCCTGTATGTTTACTTAAGAAAACAACAAAAGGGTAGGGAGTGATCACAGGACCATACTAATTGAATAAAGTGATTGAGTACATAAGTGAGGTAATCAAATGGTGGGTGCAAACTGTGAACTGAAAAGTGAATCGGGGAAAGGGGGAACACAAATTGAATGTGCCCCCTAAAAGAATTCACTTAAATGCACACCAACAGAATATAAAAGTTAACTTTTAATAAATTCCTTAAAACATATATTACCAAAGTAATGTGTAATGTGAATTAAAAATGTATTAAACTGATTTAATACATTTTTAATTCACATTACACATTACTTTGGTAATATATGTTTTAAGGAATTTATTAAAAGTTAACTTTTATATTCTGTTGGTGTGCATTTAAGTGAATTCTTTTAGGGGGCACATTCAATTTGTGTTCCCCCTTTCCCCTTTTTTCTGTATGTTTACTTAGCGGAAATATTTCCTGGAGAGGTCACAGCCATCTTCCCCCCCCTCCCCCCCCCCTTCCCCCTATGCGTCTCCCTCTTTCCTCATCCCTACTGTATGTCTTAATTTAAAAAAAACAATATTTTCAAGGAAGTGTTTAATTAGCCCTTAAGACACATGATTAAAATAGTCTGCAAAGCTCGCTACCATCAGCATAAACAGTTATACATAGAGACTGTGAATATTTGACTTGATTTTGAATCCTGTTTAAATTTGTAATTTAATAAAGTCTCACAGGTAATCTTGTCCATCTCTACCAGTGCCATTATTTTCTTGCATGTCTGCACTTGCAATCTACTGTTGTCATATTACATAGTTGCATAGTAGATGAGGTTGAAAAAAGATGTACGTCCATCAAGTTCAACCCATGCTAAATCTAGACAACAGATACTTTATCCCATATCTATACTTATTGATCCAGAGGAAGGCAAACAAAAAACCCCATTAAGGGGAAAAATTAATTCCTTCCTGACTCCAAGAATTGGCAATCGGATTAATCCCTGGATCAACATCCTTCCCATGTATACTTATTTGGTATATCCCTGTAAACCTTTCCCATCTAAAAAGATGTCCAACCTTTTTTTGAACAAATCTATTGTATCTGCCATCACAGTCTCCATGGGTAATGAATTCCACATTTTAACTGCCCTTGCTGTAAAGAACCCTTTCCTTTGTTGCTGGTGAAATTCATATTACGTATGTTAACCTTGTATCCAGAATGAAAGGTGCAGCCTCTCCCATTGATGAGCAGGACTGAAATTAGCTGCTGACACCCCCTATAACCTTCACCAGTCCTGTGGCGGGGTGGGGGGGGGGAATACTAGACTTTTATAAATCTGTTTGGCCACCTCTAGTCTGCTGCGTCCTGTAATTGTACGTCACATAACTGTCCTGTTTCCGAACTGGAGCAGCTAACCAGAGCGGGAATCTGCCCTGGGAGAGGAGGAGAAAGGCAGAGTGATAATTTGTCTGCAGGCCACTTGCCGGGCCCTTAAAGCCTGGTCATAGCAGCAATTTGTCTCTGACCAGTCAATCCAGGGAAGACCCTGATAGACTGGGAATTGTGTGTATATATCTCTATATATCTATATCTACAGTTGTCACTGCACCAGGTAATTATGCTATTTAGCTATATGTGGGTTTGTGAGACTTATTTTGTCCCACCGATTATAATGAGAGTCCATATTATGTCTTGTTAAACAATTTTGTTCTTGACATTGGTCCAGAGTGCTCAATGTTATGTAACCTTCTCTTTTTTTATTTTCTTTTTTAGATCTTCATCTGGGATCCCAGCACAGGGAAACAGATTGGCAAAACATTAATAGGGCATTCAAAGTGGATAACGTGGCTGTGCTGGGAACCTCTGCACTTGTAAGTAAGCTTCCATTTTACTTCCTTTAGAGCAAAGAAATGCAGATGTGTGATGGTAGATTATTTGGAATTAACGTCTTATCGGGGAACCACACATTAAATGGGAAAGGCTACTTTTACTATTGCCAGGTAGGGTATGAACTACTGTACTTAACACAGTGACATTATATAGAAGGGAGTAGCTAAGGGAATTGAAGCCTCTTCCAAAATTTCCTCTTAACATGTTTATAATGTACGTATTGGTGCTTGCATGAAAATGTCACAGAGTTAACTGTAAAGGGGCAGTTTACATAGCAGATGCAAAGTATTTTCCTATGGGACCCATGGTAGTAAGCACTGAATGGGTTTAACACTCCTGCGTTTTCATTGAGATAGAACAAAAAAAACTTCTGGTCCTCCAGTACAAGGGATTCCTTAGAGCAACTGGAAAATCTTTTTTCCAACGGCCTTTGGACCACCCCACAAGGTTGGAGAATGGCCTGATGCCTTCTGAAGCTGTGCTGCCTCATTGCTAGAAGGGAGAAGAGGAGAGGGAAACATGGACATTGCCAACTGCGGTCAGCGTTTGAGCCACAAGGCAAGGGAGAAGCCCTAAAAATGTCTTGCACCTGCCACAGCACTCTTGTGCTGCCTCCATTCTGGGCCATCGGCATCCCTTTCTTTGAATATCAAAGTTGGCTCTTTATGCCCTCCTTTCCTCCAAATGTCTTCAGGCTTTGGTGAGCCATTTAAATACGAGCTTCTCTCTTTTTCTATTTGTGTTGTCTTACTCTTTGGCTCCTTTCTCTGAGAGCACAAGCCTAATCCTTTAGCCTCTGAAGGTGTGTTGTCAAGCCTTAAAAAGCTCTGTCCAATTCTAAACATTTCTGTTGGGCTAACTGAGGGTATACCCCCATACCCTGTACTGCTATAAGTTGCCTCAGGGATATTGCCTCTTAGTAGACCTATTTTGCTTGTCGTTTTGTGTAACTTTCCCCTCTGCCGTTGTATGTAGCACGATTATTGTAGTTTGTTAACATGGTGGTCCAAGCTATGCTGTATTCGCTAGAAGATCCTTAAGGGATCTTTATATTACTCTCATGGGATTCATATATTACCTGAATACAATTGATTGACTGCCTTATTGCAAATTCATGTTACATGTTCTTGATTGGTAGATTATCCCCTCTTTATTAAGCTATACATCTGGATATACACACAGATTTGGTGTATAGTCTGTATGTAGTAAAATATTTCTATGACTAGGCATATAGATAATACAATAAATATGATAATGCACCTCACATTTGTCTTTGTAATGACGGAACGAGTGACTGGAATTTGGCCCACTAGGTGGGGATTGGGAATTTATCTACATCCACAGTGTATATGTAGATATCTATATCGTTTGGCTTGGGTATACACTGTGACACTATAATTGTTCCTTATAAAGGGCATTCTCCTGCTACAAATCTCTGCTATAGTGAAGTCCAAGTGCCACAGTTTATCTGTACATTGAAAACTACTTCCTCAGGAAAAGAAACAAAATATCCAAAGGGATATTCATAGCTTCTTAAGAAAAATGGCCAAAAGAACAAGGTTGTCCCTGCTATGTCGTGCATCAGCTAAATTGTAGTCCCTTGGGCAAGATACAGCATCAAGGTCTGCCCAACGAATTTCTTGGGAAGTAGAACAAAGATCCAGAAATTTGAATCCAAAAAATCAAGCTGTTTCCCAATGGGAATATCTCAGTGATGGCAAAAACCAAGCAACCTTTCAAAAGTATGAAACCTAGCGCTTACAGATTGTCTGGTCCTGATCTTTCGGTTGGGGAGTCATCTTTCTGGACAATATTCTGGAGTTAAAGCACTACTGGCTGGCTATAATAGAAATTGGGATTGTGTTGCGCTAACCAAGTACTCACAGGAGATTTGGAATTCTCTCTTTTTAGCCTTTTATTGAAATAATGTTTGAAGTCCATTTTATTTCATGTTTGTACGATTATTATTTTTTTGGGGCATTCTGTGTTGATTCCTCTCACTGGAATAATCCTTATAGTTAAGCATAAGTGTCACTTTTTTTTGTGTTCTGTTTGGTTCTTTCTCTCAGGAATGCGGAGTGCCGATACCTTGCCAGTGCCTCCAAGGACTGCAGCATCCGTATCTGGGATACTGTCATGGGCCAGTGCCAGAAGATTCTTACCAGTCACACACACTCGGTGACTGGAGTGAAATGGGGTGGAGATGGCCTGCTTTACTCTTCGTCGCAGGACAGGACAATAAAAGCCTGGAGAGCCCATGATGTAAGTTCACCAGACTCCTGTTTGTGCTCCTGTGTTTTTGTAATCGGGCAGATGGTATATAAACAATATAGTCAGAAGTTGAATGTATCTTGTATATATTTCCAAAAGTATTGGAAGGTATGTCATCTGGTTTTTCCCACTTTAATCATGGTTATTTTTGATGTAGAGGGACTATGCAGCCAACTTTAGACGATGTGCATATATTGTAACAATGTCTATTTTAGATCCTATACAGCAAGGTTTTTATTTTTTTATTTTATTTTTTGAACGGTCCAACAAATGTTTGTCTGTTTATAGTAGGATAATTAACAATCTAAAGTGGTTTTACAAATCATGTCTTTTTATAGATATAATAATCATTTGCATAGAATGTGTTAAAATAACCATATACATCTTTTTGAGCACCCGTATATAACTGTATTAAAAGTGAATATGCTATATAGTAAAGCTTTCTCTGTGAAGATCTGAGATGGCAGAAAAAGTGACTTCCTACCTTTCCTGATTTCTAGGGGCAATATGTTTTTTACAGATCTCTGTATCAAAAATCCCAATCAATAAGGTACAGGCGCATAAAATCTATGAATAGCTAAAATTTCCTAAAACTCCTGCCTGAAATAGAAGAATATCCTAAATGAATCCCTCAATCTATTGGTATCGGGTAGGGTTCGTGTACTTGCAGTACATATGAGTATATTCTTACTCTATAACAGGGCTGCACAACATACGGCCCATGGGCCGCATGCGGCCCGCCTGGCCTCTCTGTGTGGCCCGCAGTGACTCCGGCCGAGCGCCAGTTAATTAATTAATTAAATAAATTTAAAAAAAAAAATGTTTTTTTAAAGTTTAAAAAAATGCCCCCCCCGGGTTTTGCAGTGAGTGGGGGCAGAAGCAGCATGAGGAGGATGCAGGATGCCGGGGAGGTCAGAGCATGCCGGGGGCGGGGCTTAGTACCGGGGAGAGAGGATGTGCTGATCTAAAAGAGGTGTGTGTGTGTGTGTGTGTGAGAAAAACGGGCTGGTGCAGAGGTGGGGGTGTGTGAAAAACGGGCTGGTGCAGAGGTGAGGGGTGGGCTGCTGACATGTGAGGGGGGGTGGGCTGCTGACATGTGAGGGGGGTGGGCTGCTGACATGTGAGGGGGGGGTGGGCTGCTGACATGTGAGGGGGGGGGTGGGCTGCTGACATGTGAGGGGGGGGTGGGCTGCTGACATGTGAGGGGGGGTGGGCTGCTGACATGTGAGGGGGGGGTGGGCTGCTGACATGTGAGGGGGGGTGGGCTGCTGACATGTGAGGGGGGGTGGGCTGCTGACATGTGAGGGGGGGGTGGGCTGCTGACATGTGAGGGGGGGGTGGGCTGCTGACATGTGAGGGGGGGGTGGGCTGCTGACATGTGAGGGGGGGGGTGGGCTGCTGGCATGTGAGGGCTGGGTGGGCTGCTGGCATGTGAGGGGTGGGTGGGCTGCTGACATGTGAGGGGTGGGTGGGCTGCTGACATGTGAGGTGCAGGGGGGGTATGATGTGAGTTGCAGGGGGGGAGAGTGTCATATTGAGAGGAGGGGGAGAGAGTGTCATTTAGGGGAGGGGGAGAGTGTCATATTGAAGAGAGGGAGAGAGAGTGTGTCATATTGAGGAGAGAGAGTGTCATATTGAGGGGAGGGGGAGAGTGTGTCATATTGAGGGGAGGGGGAGTGTGTCATATTGAGGGGAGGGGGAGAGTGTCATATTGAGGGGAGGGAGAGAGAGTGCCATATTGAGGGGAGGGGAAGAGTGTCATATTGAGGGGAGGGGGAGAGTCATATTGAGGGGAGGGGGAGAGAGTCATATTGAGGGGAGGGAGAGAGTGTCATATTGAGGGGAAGGAGAGGGAGAGAGAGAGTGTCATATTGAGGGGAGGGAGAGAGAGTGTCATATTGAGGGGAGGGGGAGAGAGTCATATTGAGGGGAGGGAGAGTGTGTCATATTGAGGGGAAGGAGAGGGAGAGAGTGTCATATTGAGGGGAGGGAGGGGGAGAGTCAGCTTGAGGGGAGGGGGAGAGTCATATTGAGGGGAGGGGGAGAGTCATATTGAGGGGAGGGGGAGAGTGTCATATTGAGGGGAGGGGGAGAGTGTCATATTGAGGGGAGGGGGAGAGAGTCATATTGAGGAGAGGGAGAGTCATATTGAGGGGAGGGAGAGTCATATTGAGGGGAGGGAGAGAGAGAGTGTCATATTGAGGGGAGGGAGAGAGTGTCATATTGAGGGGAGGGAGGGAGAGTGTCATATTGAGGGGAGGGGGAGAGAGTCATATTGAGGGGAGGGGGAGAGTCACATTGAGGGGAGGGAGAGAGAGAGTGTCATATTGAGGGGAGGGAGAGAGAGTGTCATATTGAGGGGAGGGAGAGAGAGTGTCATATTGAGGGGAGGGAGAGAGTGTCATATTGAGGGGAGGGAGAGAGTGTCATATTGAGGGGAGGGGGAGAGAGTGTCATATTGAGGGGAGGGGGAGAGAGTGTCATATTGAGGGGAGGGGGAGAGAGTGTCATATTGAGGGGAGGGGGAGAGAGTGTCATATTGAGGGGAGGGGGAGAGTCATTGAGAGGAGGGAGAGAGGGTGTGATTTAGGGGAGGGGGAGAGAGTTGTTATATTGAGGGAAGAGAGACATGGGGGGGCTGCTGACATGGAATGGGCTGGGGGGATGTGGAGGGGGTATTGGGTTTTTGATGTGGAGGGGTGGTATTGTGTGGGTGAGGGGGAGAGATGGGGGTATGAGAGATAGATGGGGAGTATCATAAAGGTTGATAGTGAGGGGTTCTGGGGGAGATGATGATGATGATGATGGAGAGGTGCTGGAGGAGAGATGATGATGATGATGATGATGATTTAACCCGTGCGGCCCAAATTTTTTTTCCTTGGAACAGTTCGGCCCTTCTCACTTTACGAGTTGGGCAGGCCTGCTCTATAACAAATCTGAAACCTACTGAACTTTGGGGGCTAAGGTTAGATAGTGAGTATCAAATACCTTGATGTATAGGGTATTTGAGGGATCATCCAGGTATAGTTAAAATAACTTTAATACAACCAATAAAAAAACACACTCAAATAGTAAAAAAAATAATATACAAAGGAGGGTATGGGGGTAGGCGACTTATCAGACACCCTACTAATTGTGTATGTAAAGTATATTGTGTAGCGTAATGTGCAATAATGTATACCTGCCAGACAAATGCCTTAGTTATCCCAGGGTAGTGTAAATACCGATAAAAACACTATTGTAGGCAAAAGATCTTTGCTCTAGGCAACAAGTAAGCCCTATAGGATAGGCTTGAACAAAGTAGCAAGGTATTGGGGATATGAATACATCTGCCTGTACAAGAGACAGTACATAGCAGATGATTCTGATTGCCCCACTTGCAATTGCCGGCTACTAGATGTAATAAAAGCAGTATTATGATGTAGTACAAGCTTTTAAGTCATGAGGCAATACTCAAAGCTATGCCAGACAGCAGAGTTAGTTTGCGTGTGCTCACGCTGTAAAACTGATACAACTGCTGCTTCCCCTCCCTCATGCAGTCAGTACCAGGCAGCTGTTTCGCCCACAACTTGGCTTCTTCCGGGGTTACCTTAGTGCACAGCTCTGTGTGGTTAAGAAGGCTAACGTTGTCATGGTAACGTGCACCTCCCGTCCCATTTTAACTGAGCATGCGTTCAAAAGGTAAGTGCTGCATATGTGGATGTAATTAAACACCTTTTTCTCCTGATTACAATCCTTTTTAGTAACTTGTTGTAGCACCCCGAGAGAAAACATCAAAAATATTGTGCTTCATGATGCATATTGAACAAAAGTACCTGAGAGTATTTAAGAAATGAAAACATACAGTGAAAAATCCAGTAAAAAATTGGACAGTAAAACCACAAAAAGTAAAAAAAAAAAAACAACACACCCAGCTCTAACATAATGCTGTAAGAGGTACTCAAAAGGACAAATATACTTGATGACGTGCTCCTAATCTGGAATGGCACGAGACAACACCTTGATAGCTTCATCAGTACCCTCAATAATAACACACATAATTTGAAGTTAACCTTTGAAGTCAGTACCGAGAGTATTAACTTCTTGGATCTTACCATTTCAAAAAAAGTGGATGGAACTTTGAGTACTTCTACCTACAGGAAAAGTACGGCAACAAATAACTACTTGCAAGCCGACAGTCACCACCCAGAACCCCCCAAAAAGGGGATCCCGGTGGGTCAGTACATACGTCTCAGACGCAATTGCACTGATGCAGCATTCAAATTGGAAGCGGATAAGATGAAGGAAAGGTTTCTTAAACGAGGTTACACAGTCATATAAACTCCTTAAAAGGGCGTATCAAAGGGCATTTGGTACTTCAAGAGAAATGTTGCTACAGACCAAATTACATACACAAGAAGATGCTAAAATCATCCTGTTTGTAGGCACTTACAACGAACTATGGAAAGAAATCAAAAATAGTATAAAAAAAAAACACTGGCATATCCTACAAAATGATGAGGACTTAAAGGATATAGTGAATGATCAACCATCCCTAGTATGGAAACAGGCCAGAAACATCCAAGATAAAATCGTACATAGCCATTTCCAGAAAAGGAATAGCCAAACAAATTGGCTAGTTGATCAAAATAGGGGGTCCTACAAATGTGGATCATGTAAGGCCTGCCAATATATGACTAAGAGTAAGGTATTCACAAACTGACCATTCAAAAACATACCATCAATTTACAAATTGTAAAACAGCGGGGGTCATCTACATGGCAACGTGTATACGTGGACTCAAATATATTGGGAAAATAAGACGGCAACTCAGACGTATGATTCTGGAATATGTGGGGTCGATTAGAAATAACCTCGACACCCCCATTTCCAGACATGTCCGCCAACAACATCAGGGTAACATCAAGGTCTAGATCGTCTGAAATCAAGCATCAGACGAGGGGACTGGGACACTAAATTACTACAGAGAGAGGCAAAATGTTTTTTTAACCTGCAAACCCTGTCACCCAATGGGTTAAATGAAGGGTTTATGTATGCACCTTTCATTACATGAAAATAGTTGCAGATATGGTACATAGACCTAGAAACTAGGTACAACAAAGCTAAAAATATCAGACACAGATCTATAACTGGTAGAATTACTAGGTTCTATGTATGCTTGCAGTAATGAAAGATAGTTTTATTAGGTCTATACAGTCTCCAACAATGTATAAGCATGCTCCACTCTGGGGCTCTCACTGTGAAGAACCAACATCACAATACATCCCAGACCCACTTTATATAAGTGATCCACTGAATGAAGAATCTTCCACTAATCAATGTATACCCACCAGCAATTTCTGATCAAGTATATTTGTCCTTTTGAGTACCTCTTACAGCATTATGTTAGAGCTGGGTGTGTTGTATGTTGTTTTACTTTTTGTCATTTTACTGTGGTTTCCCCCCCACCCCCCCCCCCTGGATTTTTCACTGTGTTTTCATTTCTTAAATACTCTTTGGTACTATTGTTCACTATGCATCATCAAACACAGTATTTTTGATATTTTTTTCTCGGAATGCTACAACAAGTTACTAGAAAGTATTGTAATCAGGAGAAAAAGGTTTTTATAATTACATCCACATATGCAGCACTTTCCGTTTTGAACGCATGCTCAGTTAAAATGGAATGGGAGGTGCACGTTACCATGACAACATTGGCCTTCTTAACAACACGGAGCTGTGCACTAAGGTAACCCCGGAAGAAGCCAAGTTCTGGGCGAAACAGCTGTCGGGTACTGACTGCAGGAGGGAGGGGAAGCAGCAGTTGTATCAGTTTTACAGCTGTCTGGCAAAGCTTTGAGTATTGCCTCTCATGACTTAATAGCAGTATTATGATGTAGTACAAGCTTTTATTACATCTAGTAGCAGGCAATAGCAAGTTGGGCAATCAGAATCATCTGCTATATACTCTCTTGTACAGGCAGATGTATTCATACCCCAATACCTTGCTACTTTGTCAAAGCTCTGTGAGTTTATAGCTTTTATATAGCTAATGGTAAACTTGTATCCACACATTACGTAGATTATCTCTCTGTCTGGGTTATACAGTTTATGTATATTTTGAGGAGCATGGTCCTAGGGGCAATTAGAATCACCTATGTCAGTATACACAGACAGGTTGATTCATACCCCATTTTGGACAGGGATACTTACTCCTAGATTATAAGTGCCTATTACAACGTATTTATTACACCAATGAGGGTTTTGGCAATCTAAAGAAGTCTGCCCATCAGCTCCTCATTATTTCAAATATATATTTGGTTTTCACCCTGGTATTCTACCAAGCGTTTTGTTTGTATACCATATAACCCTTACCAGGTCTGCCAACTATGACGATATTCAAACCTATCCTATAGGGCTTACTTGTTGCCTAGAGCAAAGATCTTTTGCCTACAATAGTGTATTTATCTGTATTTACACTACCCTGGGATTACTAAGGCATTTGTCTGGCAGGTATACATTATTGCAAATTACGCTACACAATATACTTTACATACACAATTAGTAGGGTGTCTGATAAGTCGCCTACCCCCATACCCTCCTTTGTATATTATTTTTTTTACTATTTGAGTGTGTTTTTTTTATTGGTTGTATTAAAGTTATTTTAACTATACCTGGATGATCCCTCAAATACCCTATACATCAAGGTATTTGATACTCACTATCTAACCTTAGCCTCCAGAGTTCAGTAGGTTTCAGATTTGTTATAGAGTAAGAATATACTCATATGTACTGCAAGTACATGAACCCTACCCGATACCAATAGATTGAGGGATTAATTTAGGTGTGCAACCCCAAACGATATTCTTCTATTTCCCTCCCCTTTCCCCCATCAATGTATATTTGCAACTTCCTAGGAAGTCCATTATCCTAGATAGCACCCTTCAGGTAGAACAAGCACATTCTCTTCTCTGTTCACTCCTGCCTGAGCCATATATGTCTGTCGTTCCGCAATGGGGAAATTAAGCGGTGTGCTTTTCATGTCATATCGTTCCATTGCAATGATACATCATTGATTAATTTAATCGTACTTTGGAGTAAACATACAATGTCCAAATATGTTCAATGTGTCACTGCAGTTCAAACTTTTAATAAGGTTATCAACACTGGTCAGGTACGTTTATAAAAAGCTGCTATCCGTGGTAGTCTTTAATAATTTAATAATGCCACTATGATGCAATATATACTTAATCCCTAGGTTGATGTTTGTGTTCAAACAAGTTCTATTTTGTCACTGAAGTTCCAGATGTTCTGGGTTAGGAAAAGATGGGCTCTGGGTTTCTGTTGGATGTCTCTTTTGGAAGTCTTGTGCATTACACCACCTGGTTTTTCAGTGGAGAGCAGAAGGCATGCATATGAGAGTTTAGAATATGCCTAGTACAATACTGAGCGTACAACGTATCTGAATATGTTTAATATCGTAAAGCTTTTACATTTTTTAAAACAAATGCTGATCTTTGAGGTGTGGTTTAACAGCAAACCATAAGAATGTAATAATTACTGATTTGTGGGCCCTCACATGGTGGCAAGTACTGGAAGCTTCGACTTGAGTGCAAAAGTGAAAGCTTATTCTTACAAATGCACTTTGATCAAGCAAGGTGTCATGATTTCTGACCCCCCTCCATTTTTGTCACTCTGCCCCTCTTCTCTAGCACTTTCTGTAACCCCCAATTCGTACACCTCATCACTTTGAATTCTCCTTTTTAGTCTTCTGGTCCCATGGTTGATGAGACAATGCTCAGTTTACAATAATCTGTTAAGGATGAAAGTAAATTAGACAGTTGATCTATTTCCTGTTTCAGTTGTTTTGCAACTCTTTTGTCGTTCAGCTGATTTAAACAGTCACATGTAGATTGTAAAGAAGTACAGCGGTGCTGAACCAGGAGAAAACACAATTAATCACCCTTAAGCAATGCTGACGGTGTGGTGGCATCAGTGAGCTGAATTAATACTTGGCTGTATAGGTGCTGCCGGTAGCAGTAGCATCCCCGACTGGGTGAATAATATGGAGGTTTACATCTCCCGCAGCAGCGGCTTCCTATTGGTTTGTGTGACACATAATTTTAACCTCCATGAAGAACGAGCAGCACCTTACAGGGGAGGTAAAGATCTCAAGTCGCGGCCAAATGTCTCATTCCGAGGATCTCTGGATGCATATCCCACAGCTGAAATTAATGCGATTCGGCTCTGGAGACCACCTGCTTTTAAGATAAAAAAAAATTTTTACTTTTGCAGAAGGCAGTCTTGCATAGCAGACAAAAAAATAATAGTTAATCGGCATATCAATGTTACATAGTTACAGTTATATAGTAGATGAGGTTGAAAAAAGACATGCGTCCATCAAGTTCAACCTATAAATTTAGATGAGATACTTTATCAGTTTATTAATTTAGAGGAAGGCAAACAGAAAACCCCAGTGAAATATCATCTAATGATCTCTTGTAAGGGAAAAATACATTCCTTCCTGACTCCAAAAATTGACAATCAGATTACTTCCTGAATCAACATCCTTCCCATGTTTACTTATTTGGTATATCCCTGTATACCTTTCCTTTCTAAAAAGATGTCCAACCTTTTTTTGAACAAAATTTATTGTATTTGCCATCAGTCTCCATGGGTTATGTTTTCCACATATTAGCTACCCTTGCTGTAAAGAACCCTTTCCTTTGTTGCTGGTAAAATATCCTTTCCTCCAATCTTAAGGGATGACCCTGAGTCCTTTTTGTACTGCCCTTGGGATGAATAGTTCTTTTGATAGCTCATTGTACTGTCCCCGAATGTATATAGTTATCATATAACCTCTAAGACGCCTCTTTTCTAATGTAAACAAATCTAATTTAGCTAGCCTTTCCTTATAAATCAGATTATCGATCCCCTTTATTAATTTTGTAATTTAATTTTTCTCTGCACTTTCTCTAGTTCACAATATCTTTTCTAAGCAGTGGTGTCCAATTGTGCTCCATATTCAAGGTGTGGTCTTACTAATGCTTTACAAAGGGGCATAATTATGTTTACTTCCCTTCCATCCATTGCCCGTTTAATGCAAAATAAGATCTTGTTTGCCTTTGCAGCTACTGCATGACTTTGGGAACTATTGCTAAGCCTGCTGTCTAATTACAGATATGATCCAGAGAGGACCAGAAAAGAATCCCCAAAGAAACAAAAGCACTCATGCCAAATAAAGTAGAGTTAGATAACAATGATCTGACAGGTTCAAATTACCTGCATTACAATGTATATAGGGATTAAGTAACCCTTTGAGTCCCACCAGGTCCGATCAGAAAAATAATAAATTTTTATTTAGTTAATTATTTAAAAACACAAACATAACATTCATACTTTTAAAATCCCTCAAAACGGAGGTGGCTATTGTGATCAACAATTGTATCAGGAATATACCGATATACTGACCCACGATACAGTTCAGTTATATGTGACAAGTAACTACAGGTTGTATCCATTACAATTAACTCAATACATTGACTGTATATACGAACTGGACACAGTGGTACTGATATTCAAATTTGTATGCAGCACAGATAATAGAGTTTACCAGCTGCACACTATATAAAGATATACAGCCTGTTGTTTATTTACAACCTAGGGGATTATTTAAGGATCTCATTACTAGTTCGGTAAACAATAGATTATACCGACAGAGATGTCTGTGAGTCAACAGGACATACGTTAACTTGGGTATATTCCTGATACAATTGTTGATCACAATAGCCACCTCCGTTTTGAGGGATTTTAAAAGTATGAATGTTATGTTTGTGTTTTTAAATAATTAACTAAATAAAAATTTATTATTTTTCTGATCGGACCTGGTGGGACTCAAAGGGTTACTTAATCCCTATATACATTGTAATGCAGGTAATTTGAACCTGTCAGATATCAAGAATATCAAGGATTCCCCCAATTTATCCCAATTTAATTTGTAAATTGCCTGTTTATTCTTGCTTTCCAAATGCAAAACCTTACATTTTTCTGTATTAAACCTCATCTGCCATTTACCTGCCCACGTTTCCAGTTTATCCAAGTCTTTTTGGAGAGAAATTACATCCTGCTCTGATTCTACTACCTTACACAATTTTTTGTCAGCAGCAAAGATTGAGACTTTGCTCTCTATGCCAATCTTAAGGTCATTAATAAACAAGTTAAAAAGCAGGGGTCCCAGTACCAATCCCTGAGGTACTCAAATTACAACATTAGCCCAACCTGAAAACGTTCCATTTATGACATGTAAATGACTAACTCAAAAAAGATTTAAATCATGCTTACATTTTAATTATTTATTTATGCTGTAAAAAATGAAAGTTATTGTGAAATACTTACCTTGTCAGACTGTTATTGCCTTCCACTTTAAGCTGTTTGGCTAATAAACACATCACCATTTAAATGTAATAAAGTAGCTAAGCCAGTACTGTTTTCTGCCTGTGCTCCTATTCTGCCAGTCACAGTTTGTCTCGTTCTGTTGCAGGGAGTTCTGTGTCGCACATTGCAAGGCCATGCGCACTGGGTTAACACTATGGCACTCAGCACAGACTACGTGCTCCGCACAGGGGCCTTTAATCCAGCTGATGCCTCCATCAACCCACAGGACATGAGCGGTTCTTGTAAGTGAATTTCACGTCAAGTACTGTAGTAGTCACCCTCTGGGAATAGATAGAGTATAAAAGCCACTTCAAAACACAGTTTTTTGGACAGGACATTAACCCTTGAAATAAAACTGTAGGTCAAATTATAGTGTTGCCTTATAATTATATGTTGTTACAGTATATGTTTATATTGTACTGACTTTAGCACTTTAACTTTTTGATCTGGGGGCATCTACTTGAGAGGCTATCACCTTTTAATTATTAGATTTGTCTCCACCGCAATCCAGTCCTGATCCCTGGGTGAAATTAAAACCTCTTGTAACCAGTAGGTCTTCATAGAGGGAGAGAAATATCTTTAAAAAAAATAACAAAAAGTGTGTGTGTGTGTGTGTGTGTGTGTGTGTGTGTGTGTGTGTGTGTGTGTGTGTGTGTGTGTGTGTGTGTGCGTGCGCGTGCGTGCGCATTTTAAGTGAAACTTCTTTGTCTCTTGTCACTGTTTTGTCACAGAAATTGTATTTGTCATGGTAATTTTAATTAAAAATCAAAACACAATTTCAGTGCATAAAAGTTTGACTTATAATGCGTGTTTTAGCTATTTGTACTTCTATATTTAAAGTAACTGAATTCCTCGTGTGTGTGTGTATGTCAGGTGCTGGGGTGGAGAGTGCGCTCAGCATGTCCTCCAGGTTCTCAAAGCGCTCCCTCCCCCTGCCAAGAGTGATGTCACTTCCGTCACCACTGACTGACGTCTCCAATCAACTACATTCACGCCGCTAAAGAAGTTTCACTTCAAAAATAAAAAAAATCCTGATCTGTGAGCTTTAATGTGGATTGGCAACTGTTTCAACCAATTTAATCATGGCGCATTGGTTCAAATTGAACCATTCCTGTTTTTTCGCATTACTTTGGGGCTAAGTTATTGCCAACTTTACTCAAATTCAGGACTGTTTTAATCTGAGTGCAAAATATATTTAGTCTATAATTTCAATTTAAAAATTAACTTGGATAACGTATTGTTTACTTTGTCCCAACCCAGTGGAAGACCTGAAGGAGAAAGCTTTGCAGCGATACAATCAAGTCCGGGTATGTCTGAGAGGATCAACTTTCTTTTATCTTGCTTTTGCATTTCCTCTATCAAAGACTTAATCATTTTTGGTGTTCTTAATGCTTTTTAGACAGTTAAACCCCTGTAAGCTCTGAAAACGGGAGTCAGACAAGTCAAATATATAGTAAAAACATTATATGTTCTTGCCCTAATATTCATTGCTGTCCTTGTCTGGTATTGAATGTGTTAATGGTGCTCTCCGTACACAATTCACACTGACGTACACCAACACACTGATGCACACAGATATTGAAATATACATTGATATTTACATTTTCCCAATGTATGCGCGTACATTGGGAAAATGTAAATATCAATGTACTGTATATTTCAGTCTCTTTAGATTATTACCATCTTTGTATGTGAATCAGTATCTGTGTGCATCAGTGTCATTTTTATATTTAACAGTGTTTAAAGATACACACAGACCTATACTGCTGAAATTTGAAGCCTGATTATTTTATTTTACGCTTTTTGATCTTGGGGAGCATAGTGCAGATAAGTGGGTATAACTTTTTGAAGGGGACAGTTCTAAAATTAATCGGAAAAATTAAGCGCTAACTCTATTAAATATAAAAATACACAAATCTAAAAATAGATCAGTGATATAGAACCGTGGTACATATGAATATAAAAAATATATGTAAAAATTATACCATGTAAAATGGTATATAGTCAAGGTAGAAAAACTCCGGTTCAGAGTCGTTTCAAGGGAACAGTATCAAGTCCAGCTGCCGGAGTCCTAAAAAGAGGGATTTCCACGTCCCTCCCAGAAACTGTAATTCACAAAAGATGGACGTCCTCTGGAGCATTGACTGGATGAATGCGATGAAATATATAGAAAAGGGAGAAAAGACATCTGTGTAACTCCGTACATATACCAATGCTGGCTGCGTAGGTCTGAGAAACACTTGCATAAAATAAAGTATAGATGGTATCTCGTTAGAAATGGATATAGGGAAACGAATCTTCCAAATCTTTCATCAAATTGGACAGTACTCAACTGCATCTGTGAGTCAGGTCACTTGTAATTTCCCTGAAGAACAGAGAAAAAACCGGCACTGTTGCTCAGGGAGGGCAAAAAAAAGAGTAATTAAGCCAAGGAGAGGTTTGATCCTTAAAAATATATATTTAATGGAGCCAGCATACAGATACAGCTACATAACTGGGTACACAGGACCCCCACCAACACGTTTCGAGCAGAGCTCTTTATCAAGGTGACTGATATCTATACTCACCAGTCTGCTTTAAATACCCCCTAACATCGTGCTGGCATCCATTCGCAAATCACTTCCTGGAACTCCCACGGAGTGACACATGCGGAGTGACGTCAGCACGTTTCTTTACAATTTCACAACCTTATTAACAAAATTCACAAGAACAATGAGAGGTTAAAAAAACATATACTATACATAAAAACAACATAGCAGCATTTGATATCATTTCTGATATAGGAGAAACAAACACAATTTATATTTAAAAAAGAACTTTCATAAAGCAATGAAAATCTCCATTAAAAGAAAAGAATTCATCTTAAACAGTGGTTGAGCTTTGATGTTTTTGTAAAGGGATAGAATTTATTTAAACTCCATGACACTCAACCTCTAAGGTGTCCACTGCATAAGGTAAATTTAAAGAAGTGTAATGAACTGTATTTAAGGGAGTGAAACCTGGTTCCATTGTTTGATTATACCAATAAATGTTATGATCTTGAAATTTATAAATGATTGACATTTATTGTATTATTTATACGTATTTATATCTTAAAGATTAAAAATTGAGAGAATCCTTTGATTTGACCAATAAATTCATAAAGGTTCTAGAGGAGTTGACAATATGTGAAAATACACAGATGTGAAAAAAAGATGTGAATAAACACATACATTGGTTCAGAAAAGGAGGGGGGGGGCTTAAAAATGAAGTAATTTCCCAGCTGTTTTTACCTATCACCAATTGAGTGATACAATTTGCTTTGCAGGTAATTTATATCGTCAGATAATCATAATAATAAGAATTATCTGAAGAGATAAATTACCTGCAATGCAAATTGTATAGTTTGTCTCTTTCACTTGAAGTGATGGATCACTTGCAATTTCCCAGCTGTTTATTACCTGACTCCCAGATGCAGTTGAGTACTGTCCAATTTGATGGAAAATTTGTGTCCCTATATCCATTTGTAATGAGATACCATCTATACTGTATTTTATGTAAGTGTTTCTCACACCTGTAAAGTGAGAAGGGCCGAAAAGCTCCAAGGAAAACAGATTCGGGCCGCGCGGGTAAAACAGCATTTATTATTCAAAATAATACATTTATTTACCATGTTTACTTGAAACAAAATTACATTTAAAATACTTTAATTCAAATTAACTAATTTCCTAATCATCTCAAACTTAATGAGGTATTACACCTCTTTATAGCAACAAGCTTGTTGTATTCCGTGGTCATATTTGTAGTAGACGTCTTCAAAATGTCTTCCAAATTGTCATTAGTCAGACAAGAACATTGTTTTTGTTCAAATTCATGATAGAGAACGTTTGTTCACAAATGTAGGTACTGCCAAAAATGCTGAACGTTTTCATTGCAGCGTCAATAAGATTTTGGTACTTTTCACTGTCCATACTCCTGTAGAATTCCTACAGACTGCCTTCTCTGTGCTTATTTCTGTACTCCGTCGAACACTGAAGATCAATAACGTTCAACTGCAATTGGAATGGCAATTCTGCTGGATCCACTGAAAAGGGATCTTCAATCATCTTCAATTGAATGTCTTCTTCTTTAGACAAAGTGAGTCTTCTGTCAAATTCTTCAGACAATCCATTTTCATAGCATATTTTTCTCCTAGCTCGGTGTGCTTGTGCTGAGGGATATGCTGTGCACAAGGGGGAAAGTGACACATTTCACCTTTCAACAGCTGACTTCTGAAAAGCTTCAATTTAATTTGGAAAGCCTTCACTGCTAAAGCAACGAAACGCTGGAGCACTCGTCATCGACTCAACCACCTAACATCCGTATGGTAAAGTAGGTCGCTGCACTCGGCGTCTACCTCTTCCAGAAAAGCTCGGAATGTCCTATGTTTCAGTCCTCTAGAACGGAGGTAGTT
This sequence comes from Ascaphus truei, assembly GCF_040206685.1. Classification (NCBI taxonomy): domain Eukaryota; kingdom Metazoa; phylum Chordata; class Amphibia; order Anura; family Ascaphidae; genus Ascaphus; species Ascaphus truei. The sequence goes on along the minus strand of NC_134485.1, from coordinate 143,702,826 downwards.
AACAATAGAAAGTACCACTGACATTACATAATCAGACTTCAAAACTTTGCTACACAGAACCTGAAGATGTATTATACAGTGATGTTTGGTTATTTGTCTACCGATAAATTGTTCAATAAGAGTAACCGCTCCAACATGTTTTCCGCACATTGCCAGTGCACCATCAGTACAAATGGCCACCAAGTTTGCAAAACCTATTCCCAACTTATCATCCATGCACTTTATTACTTCAGTGGATATTTCTTTTCCGGTTGTCCGGCCTGTCATGGAGCACATACCAACAAGCTCTTCAGTAATTTCAAAGTTTCTATCAACACCTCGAATAAAAATAAGAAGTTGAGCCGTGTCCTTTAAATCTGTACTTTCGTCCATTGCTAGAGAGTCAAGGCGGAATTCACTGGCTTTCTGCTTCAACTGATCAGTAAGATTGGTGGAAATGTCCGCTATCCTTCTCTGTACAGTCATGCGTGATAGACTGACATTCTCAAACGTTCCCCTCTTTTCTGGACTAAACCCAGAAACAGCAATTAACATGAATTTCTTTATAAAGTCACCCTCCGTAAAAACTTTTTTCAGCAGCAGCAATTTCCCTCAATTTCCAAGCTGACCTTGGTGGCCGCCTCGCTCTCGGTGTTCACTTTCTTGAAAATCTGTTGTTCTGCATCAAGACGTTTCACAAAATGTGCTGCTTTAATTTTCTTTTCATGTGCGTCCAAATTGGCGACTTCGTGATGTTTAGTCTCAAAGTGGCGCCGAATATTGTATTCCTTGGGAACGGCTACCTTTTGTTTGGAATAGGAAATAGGAAAGAATCATCGATGATGATAATTTATATCGTCACAATGTAGTCTAATTTCAAACAGAATTGTATAGAAAATTATACATTTCTTTTTTTTTAAAGCCTATCACAGCCCTTTTCAGCAGACCCCCCCCTGCATCATCTCACCCAGCCCATTTCAGCAGTCCCCCTCATGAATGACCCCCCCCCATGCTTACCTGATGGCGGCAGTAGAGATGGCAGAAGGGTGAATCGCGAGGTAAAGAAGCGTGTTCTAGCAACAGACCCCGGAAGTTCCGTATCGCGCTACACTACCAGAGCGCGTCACCCTGCTGGAGCGGGCTCAGGGGTGAGCGCGCGGTCACAGTCGCACTGACACTGCTGGAGCATGCGCCTACTTAATGCTGGAGCGCGCTCCTTCCTTCCCTACCAGGGAAGTGGGGTGGAGGGGGCCGTCGCGGGCCGCACAGGGTGTGCGGCCCGCGGGCCGTATGTTGTGCAGGCTTGTCATAGACCTACGCAGCCAGCATTGTTATATGTACGGAGTTACACCGCTGTCTTTTCTTCCTTATCTATATATTTCATCGCATTCATCCGGTCCAAGCGCCAGTGGACATTCATCTTTTGTGCTTGACAGTTATAAAATAAATCTTTTTATTATTTTTCAAAGAAAAAAACAAAAGCACCACACCTGCTTTAAAGCTGCAGTTCAGTCAATATCCTGCATGTGTGTTTTTTTTTTTAATAAATCAGTTCTGTAGTAAGAAAAAATACTTTTAGCATTTTCTGTTTTTAAAAAAACAACTTTGAAAGACCAATTTTCTTGTATTCTATTTTAGCAGCCATTTGCTAAGGCACTGCCCCTTCATGTCCTGTCACAAGCCCTGGCACACCCCTTTGTCAGCCCTGCCCTCCCTCTAGCACATGTCAGTGCAGGAGTGCTCATGAATTCTCATGAAGCTCATGAGCTTCCACTGACAGACAAGCAGATTATAAACAAATCCCAGCTTTTAATATGTCACCAAATTTCGACCTATCAATACATGGAGAACGAATTGACCTGCAGCTTTACAGTTCTTTAGGTAATTAGAGATTGCACACATGAAACTATTGAAGTAAAAAAATAAATGTAAAAAAAAAAAAAAAGACTGAACTGCAGCTTTAAGGAGAGAAACTTATTGAAAACATTTGAAACACAAAATCATGATATTCCTTATGGTTTTCTTTTAAACGCTGTTCATTAAGGGACCATATGATCCAAAATATTGTCAGTGCTGACATTTGTGATTGGGTTTAACTCTGTCACAAAACAAGTTGCAGTAGAAGGCTTCACAATTCCTTTCAGTGACTCGGGCCTAAACACTGCTGTCACGGCCCTATTTAATTGTATGTGTTTTAGTAGAAAAGGGCATAGAATACAGTACCAGAATGTCCTTATTTACAAACCTGCACAACCGTTACCTCCCAGGATAAATATAAAACCTTTCAAAGAACCCCTTTCCAACATTAGCAGGCTGGTCTAAAATATGATCCCCATACCACTCTTGCATTAATGGAGTTTGTTTCCTGAATGAAAAGGTTTCAAACTACTGTATGTTTGGGAAATGTTATGTAACTAACTTGAATTAAATAGTACACTGATATAAAATACTCTTCCTGCCGACATACTACACATAACGGCACAATCTGTGATGCTCTTTTTCAATCAAACCCATTTTTCGTGAATGTTATTAGTTAACAACTTCTTTGGACCCTTTCAGTGTGAGATGGGTAGGCAGATTATTGGAGATAAGGAAAAAGCAGTGGTATTAAACACATTCTTTGCCTCTGTGTTTACCAGGGAAGAATCAAGTTCAATAGTAGTGCCGCAGGAGGAAGCCACAACCTCCATATTAATGAACAATTGGTTAACTGAGGAAGCGACTTGAAAAAATTAAAGTAAATAAGGCACCTGGCCCCGATGGCATACATCCAAGAGTTCTCAAGGAGTTAAGCTCAGTAATAGCAAAACCATTATATTTAATATTCAAGGACTCCATTTCCACAGGCTCAGTGCCACAAGATTGGCGTAAAGCAGATGTGGTGCCTATATTTAAAAAGGGAGCTAGATCACAACTGGGAAATTACAGACCTGAAAGCCTGACTTCAATAGTAGGGAAACTACTTGAAGGTTTAATACGGGATAATATTCAGGAATACCTAATGGAAAACAAAATTATTAGTAATTGTCAGCATGGATTTATGAAGGATAGATTATGCCAAACTAACCTTATTTGTTTCTTTGAGGAGGTAAGTAGAAATTTAGACCAGGGTAATGCAGTTGATGTGGTCTACTTAGATTTTGCAAAGGCTTTTGATACGGTCTCACACGAGGTTGGTGTACAAAATAAAGCAAATTGGACTCCGTAATAATATATGCACCTTGATTGAAAACTGGTTAATGGACAGACAACAGAGGGTTGTCATAAATGGAACTTTTTCAGGTTGGGCTAAAGTCGTGAGGGGAGTACCTCAGGGATCGGTACTGGGACCCCTGATTTTTAACTTGTTTATTAATGACCTTGAGGTTGGCATCAAGAGCAAAGTCTCCATCTTTGCTGATGATACTAAATTGTGTAAGGTAATAGAATCAGAGCAGGATGTAATTTCTCTTCAGAAGGACTTGGAGAGACTGGAAACGTGGACAGGTAAATGGCAGATGAGGTTTAATACAGATAAATGTAAGGTTATGCATTTGGGATGCAAGAATAAAAAGGCGAATTACAAATTAAATGTGGATAAATTGGGGGAATCCTTGATGGAGAAGGATTTAGGAGTGCTTGTAGACAGCAGGCTTAGCAATAGTGCCCAAAGTCATGCAGTAGCTGCAAAGGCAAACAAGATCTTATCTTGCATCAAACGGGCAATGGATGGAAGGGAAGTAAACATAATTATGCCCTTTTACAAAGCATTAGTAAGACCTCACCTTGAATATGAAGTACAATTTTGTGCACCAATCCTAAGAAAATATATTATGGAACTAGAGAGAGTGCAGAGAAGAGCCACCAAATTAATAAAGGGGGTGGACAATCTAACTTATGAGGAGAGGCTAGCTAAATTAGATTTATTTACATTAGAAAAGAGGCGTCTAAGAGGGGATATGATATAACTATATACAAATATATTCGGGGACAATACAAGAAGCTTTCAAAAGAACTATTCATCCCACGGGAAGTACAAAGGACTTGGGGCCATCCCTTAAGGCTGGGGGAAAGGAGATTTCAGCAGCAACAAAGTAAAGGGTTCTTTACAGTAAGGGCAGTTAAAATGTGGAATTCATTACCCATGGAGACTGTAATGGCAGATACAATAGATTTGTTCAAAAAAAGTTGTACATCTTTTTAGATAGGCGAGGTATACAGGGATATACCAAATAAGTATACATGGGAAATATGTTGATCCAGGGATTAATCCGATTGCCAATTCTTGGAGTCAGGAAGGAATTTATTTATCCCCTTATGAGACATCATTGGATGATATGACTCTGGGGGGTTTTGTTTGCCTTCCTCTGGATCAATAAGTAAGTATAGATAAAGGATAAAGTACTGTATCTGTTGTCTAAATTTAGCATAGGTTGAACTTGATGGACGTACGTCTTTTTTTCAACCTCGTCTACTATGTAACTATGTAACAAGCACTTATGTGCTGTGCTACTTATTTTATATGGCAGCGATCAAAAGAATATCTGCATGTACTTTTCTCATACAGATATGTGAACATCGCTCAGAAGAAATTAGATAAAATTAAAACTAGCACTGAATATTCATTTGTTTTTTCTCAAAAACAGTTTTGGAGATGGTGTTCTTCTGGCCAATAGGCATTATACATCTGTAAGAAGTCAACCTGTGGCCCCATTTGCCTATTAAAAATTACATTTTATGATTTCTGTATTTTTACTTTCATGCCTATGTTCATTCTACTATACAATGTTTTTATAGCACGTTTTTAAATGTATAATTGTATCTGGTAAAAATGCTTCAGTGACCTTTTGGCTGGTATGTGAGAACCACATTTGAAGTTTACCTAGAAAGATGGGTTTCCCAGCATTGGCTTAACTGACCTCCTGTCCCACAGGGGCAGGCTCCTGAGAGGCTTGTGTCCGGCTCTGACGACTTCACACTGTTTCTCTGGGCCCCAGCTGAGGACAAGAAGCATTTGCAAAGGATGACTGGACACCAGGCTCTGATCAATGAAGTTCTTTTCTCCCCTGACACGCGTATCATCGCCAGCGCTTCTTTTGACAAATCAATCAAGCTGTGGGATGGCAAGACTGGAAAGTAAGTGACTTACCTTGTGTGTGTGTGTGTAGATATTTCCATTACTTATTCAAGCTAAGTCGTAAGGTTTCTTACGGTCATACAGTAGTTGAATCTTTCATGCACAGATTTCAATTGTTCTGAACTAGTGAAGCTTTCACCAATTAAAGTTAGCTACCCTAGCCCTAAATCGTGTTTTATTTTTTTGCAAAATGTTTATTTGAGCAGCAATCCCCCCAAATACACCACCACCCCCCCCCCCTAAACCCCCAATCATTTTGTGTCCACAAAGGAAGTATTATTGCCTGGTGGATAAAATGTCTCCTCATTCATGAATTTGGGGGTTTCCTATAAGTCAGGAGACACCCACCCCTCCCCCTGGTTCAGGTTCAAAAAAAATAAAACTTGAAATGGTACTTTTAAGCCTTTCTTCAATGGAGTCCAAGATGTTTAGATTTATTATGCTTTATTTATAACGTACCAAAATATTCTGTAGCGCAGTACAACGGGTCGGATTACAAACCATAAAATATCAAATATTAACATACAGTAAAAATGTAGGTAAGGAGGGCCCTGCCCCATGGAGCTTACAATCTATAAGGAAGGGTAAGTGGAAACCGAAGGTACTTGAGCATAAGAAGGTTTGTGTGTTTTGGATAGCTGCTTCTTACCTGAAGGAGTTGGTATTGGGGAAGAGGTCGGATTATGCAGAAGTAGATCTGTGAGAGTAGGAAAGACCGATATGCTTCAATACACATCTGAAATATTTAACCGAAGCCCAATACCAGGCAGCTGTAACATCAGCAAACAGCTGACACCCTTTGGCTACCGTCAGCTACCATAAAAAATTGCCACCTTTGCGGGGTGGGGCGGGGGGGGTGCTGACGATATCCAGGTTTGTGAAGTTTCGTCTCTCTTCTTCCTCATTCTAACCCTATGCATTCTGGCTTGGTGGACAGGAACAGTTAGTGAGGCATATTGGGGAGACTCTTAGGCTGAGCTCAGACAGGCTGCTACACTACTGCGTGCCCGCGCCCCTCTGCTGGGCGATGTGTGCTCATCCCCAGCAGACAGAATGACGCATTTGGAGGCGGGACTTTAAGGGGGGGGAAAAACTAAGTGTGTGTGTTTGTGATTGGCTGGCGAAGTACACATGACGCGGCTGCCGCTTGAAATTACAACTTCAGTTGTCTCCAAGTGCAGCGGCGTCAACGCTGCACTTCGCCGCCGGGTGTCGTTTTCAGTTTGAAAACTACCACACACCAAAGCGAAAGAGTGGCGAACGTCCGCACGCACGTAAGGTCGCACACGTCGCATTGCATCCTGTCTGAGCTCGGCCTCAGTGGGCCCCCTTTGCTGTCATTCTGGTGTTTCTAAGAGGGTCTGAGGTAAATTTGGTGCATTTTAGTCGTCCTAAATGGGGAAATTTGTTCACTTAAAATAAAGTTGGTTTAAAAATAAAAACATTTTAAGCCTAATGTTCGCGAATGCATTTTTACGTTTCTCAGGAAAAGTAAAAAAAAAAATAAGATGCAAACAAAAACAGACTGAAAATACTTAATTTCTCTCCAAAAATCTTATGGTAGAATTTGATGCAACTTTTTAAATGCAAATGCATCTTTTAATCTACCTCCATAAATTGGATAGGTAGTACAGTGACAAGACTTGGCCTGATTTATGTCTTTTTTTTTTTTTTCTCTCCTTGCATATCAGATACTTATCATCTTTGAGAGGTCACGTCTCTGCAGTATATCAGATCGCCTGGTCAGCGGACAGCAGGCTTCTAGTAAGTGGTAGCAGTGACAGTACGCTCAAGGTCTGGGATACAAAGACCAAGAAGCTCTGTGTGGATCTCCCAGGACACGCAGATGAGGTACGTGGTGTCTGATATTCACCTATAGCTCTTGCTTGCCAGAAACTGCTGTCCCTCAATCATTTGCTTTACTACATACTTTATCTGTACAAACCCATCTAAGGAAGCAACAACATGCTGTAAATAGTCTACTTAATCAGTTGCTGATGTTAGCTGTAATCCATTACTCTAAGGCAGCGGTGCGCAAACTGGGGGGTGGGAGAATTTATAGGGTGCGCGGCGGTTACAGAGGCCCTGCACTCTTCCCCGTGGCATTTAAATTAAATGCCGGGGCAGGCGTGAGGCCTCTATAACTCGCTTACCTGCTGCCAGCCGGGTCTTAGGCGTCGCAATGGCAACACGGCGTCAAATGACGCCATGGGGTCACGTGACGTCACATGACCCGCAACATCATTTGACGCCGAGCCATTGGAAGAGGGGGGTGCGAAAGCTGCGGCTCCTGGGAAGGGGATTGCAGCTCAAGAAGTTTGCGCACCCCTGCTCTAAGGTACTCTAGTCTATGATGTTACTACTTCGCGCTGCATTAGTTGATGCATGCATTCTATGCATGGTTTGTTGCACAGATATTGGGAAGTTGTCAATTTATTTTACTGTTTATGCTGAATTGAAGGATTTGGGGGGGGGGGGAGAGATTGTGATTCCTTCTATAGCCTTGTATATCAATACTATACTAACAATCATATAATATACACGTGCATGGAAATTAGAACTTGGTATGCATTTTGTAGAGCATCATCATTCTGGAAATGTTGAATATCCGTCGTTCTATAAAGCAGCACTAGTCCAATTTTTATTCTTGCCCTTTCCAACGCTGTTTATATTGTTCGAATGCTTAGATCTCCTGAATGGAGCCTCAGATGTAAGTGCCCCAAGAGGTTAAAACGGAGGTCTGACCTAGAATCTAATACAGTCTCTAGATCAGCGTTGTCGAATAGGAATTCAAAGCTATCCACACTTGTGGTTGTCATCATTCTATATTCGCCACATTATCGGGTCAGTCACAATAGCCCCTTCTCTCTTTAACCTTCCCACACCTCTCCACCCACCTCCTCCCCGTCTTCCCTCCCCCCATACACGCACTAAGCTCCCCTTCCCCAATACACATAATAACCGCTCAAATACACAACCCCCTACACCTTACCTGGGGGAAGGCCTCCGATCACATGGGAGAATGAGGAAGCTGGCTCAACTTCCTATGCGTAGGGGTTGTGCTCTGTCAATAGGTTCTGGCCCCGCAGCTGCCTACATGTGGCAAATGTATTGGACACCACTGCTCTAAAGGGTGCAATAATAACCTCAGATGCTTGAGATGAAGAAAATATATATATATATATATATTACAGAAAGGGAAGGGGAGAGAGAGAACATAGAGTAGTATGTCTGTTATGGATCCCTATTAGAGGATATGAAATGCACTTAATGGTTGAAGAAAATTAAGCATGTATCCAAAAATGCTTGTTCAGGAACAATGCTGGTCTTTGACGTGGGCTGGAACCGAGGATTCCTTTTCAGATTGGCGCCTCGTTACAGGATCTCAGCTGGACTGCACAGGTACTTCTCCGTATTGGGTACATACCATGCAGGGGAGATAACCATAGAAAACACATATAATGTAATACTATTTATTAAAAATATAAAGCCTTAAAGTATAAGGTATTGCACTCACACTTTACAATAACACTGAAAGCAGTAGGAGACTTTTTTGCAGGCTGAGTCTCTCACACTCCGATATCTGCCTCTGCTGTCCGTTTTAGTTATCATGTAACCCGCCCAGAATCTCACAGGAACTAGGTCCTCTTTATACAGTGTGTCTGTGTCTATGCTGCAAAGCTGTACCTCGCTGGTTAGGTGTTCAACCGCACATGCGACTCAGTACTGAACTGGCATCTTCTCTATCCACACTGCTTCCGCATCACATGGTTTCACCTCCTCTCGCGCGATTTGGGTGATGATTCGCCGGCAAGGCTCCACTGAGCTCCCGAAGTTCTGACGGCCCCCAGTGTATAACTAAACGGACTGAGAACCTGCAGGGGCAGATATCTGTATGAGACTCTGCAATAAAATTGAAAGCACTAGGAGAGTTTTTAGCAGGCAAAGTGTGAGTGCAATACCTTTATACTTTAAGGTTTTTATATTTGTAATAAATAGTATTACACTATGTGTTTTCTATGGTTATCTCTCCTGCACGATGTGTACCCAATACGGAGAAGTACCTGTGCAGTCCAGCTGAGATCAAGTAATGAGATGCCAATCTGAAAAGGAATCCTCGGTTCCAGCCCACGTCAAAGACCAGCATTTTTGGATAAATGCTTAATCTTCTTCAACCATTGTGAGTGCGTCTCTTACCCTCTAATAGGGATTCATAACGGGCATACTACTCTGTTCTCTCTCTCCACCTTCCCTTTCTTCTTTTTCTGCGCCTAGGTCATCTTCACCGTTAAAATCCTCTCGGCTATTGTGGGGTCGAGGACCTAATTGGCTGCATTAATTAGGGAAAACATAGTCGCTGGTTAGCACCTCCCTTTTATTATATAAAATATATCATCATTTTTCTTATATTGTGTTTATTTATGCACTGTTGTTGATTGATCAGATTCTGGGGGGATTGCCTCTTTAACACACAGCATTAACTAACAGCCGAGTCCTTCACAGATGAGGTTCATCTATTCGTATTCAGGGGAGAATGTATAGGCAGCAAAGTTAAAGAGCTGCAATTATTTGTAGTACACCCCAATAATTCTCAGCATGCAGCTGCTTTTACAGCGACTGCCCTCATAGTCTAATTAGGTGGATTACTACATTGTTCGTACTCTGAATGAAATAGGGCATTTTAGGAGCAAAGAATGTCGTTTCAGTTTACCAAAATGTTTATGCTCAAGTGTTACGGGATATATTTAATTCCATTACAAAATCTCTCCATTTGATTACTGTAATAAGCACGAGCACACATGCAAATACAATAGAGCAGAGCTGCACAACATGCGGTCCTCCGGGGCACCCCGTGCGGCCCGCGACGGACCCCCTTCAACCCTCCCTTCTTCACCCCCCTCTTCTTCACACCCCTTCCCTGGTTGGGAAAGGACGCGCTCCAGTAGTGTCTGTGCGCTCCCTCCTCCAGCACGGGGACGCGCTCTAGCAGTGTAGCGCGACCCGGAACTTCCGGGTCTGCTGCTAGAACGCGCATCCCTCGCGCTTCCCTGCCGCCGCCATCACCAGGTAAGCATGGGGGTGGGTGGCTGCTGACATGGTAGGGGGGAGGGGGATGGGGGGCTGCAGACATGGGAGGGGGGTGGGGGGCTGCAGATATGGGTGGGGGGCTGCAGATATGGGTGGGGGGCTGCAGACATAGGTGGGGGGCTGCAGACATGGGTGGGGGGCTGCAGACATGGTTGGGGGGCTGCTGACATATGGGGGGCTGCTGACATATGGGGGGGGGGGGGCTGCTGAAATGGAATGGGCTGTGGGGGGCTGCTGAAATGGGCTGTGGGGGGCTGCTGAAATGGGCTGTGGGGGGCTGCTGAAATGGGCTGTGGGGCCCGACTGTTTTCCTTGTGAGGTGGGAGAGTGGTGGGAGTTGCAAGGGGGGGGGAGGGGGGAGAGAGTGGTGTGAGTTGCAGGGGGGGGGGGGAAGAGTGGTGTGAGTTGCAGGGGGGGAGAGTGGTGTGAGTTGCAGGGGGGGGGAGGAGTGGTGTGAGTTGCAGGGGGGCAGAAGTGGTGTGAGTTGCATGGGGGGTGGAAGAGTTGTGTGAGTTGCATGGGGGGGAGAGTGGTGTGAGGTGCAGGGGGGGAGAGTGGTGTGAGTTTCGGGGGGGGAGAGTGGTGTGAGTTTCGGGGGGAGAGTGGTGTGAGTTGCGGGGGGGAGAGTGGTGTGAGTTGCGGGGGGGGGAGAGTGCTGTGAGTTGCGGGGGGGGAGAGTGCTGTGAGGTGCAGGGGGGGAGAGTGCTGTGAGGTGCAGGGGGGGAGAGTGCTGTGAGGTGCAGGGGGGGAGAGTGCTGTGAGGTGCAGGGGGGGAGAGTGCTGTGAGGTGCAGGGGGGGAGAATGATGTGAGGTGCAGGGGGGGAGAATGATGTGGTGTGCAGGGGGTTATTGTGTGTTTGATGTTGAGGGGGAGTATTATGTGTGTGGGTGAGGGGGAGAGATGGGGGTATGAGAGATAGATGGGGAGTATCGCAAATGTTGATAGTGAGGGGTTCTGGGGGAGGTATGATGATGAGGGGTGCTGGAGGAGAGATGATAATGATGATGATTTTACCCATGCGGCCCAAATATTTTTTTTCCTTGGAGCAGTTCGGCCCTTCTCACTTTACGATTTAAATTAAATGCCGGGGGACCGCATGAGGCCTCTATAATATACTTCTCTTCCAGCAAAGCGTCATCCTGGTAACCCGGCGTCAAATGATGCCGTGGGGTCACGTTACCATGGCCCCGCGCATCATTTGACGCACGGGGAAAAGTTTGCGCACCCCTGTCCTAATTGACACTCTGACACCTTAAATAAAGAGAGCGGGGGTGGAAAGGAGGGGTTAGTGGGTAGGTACTAAGAGGCTACGCGATAGTCTGCTCTAATAAACTTCAACTCGGAATGTAAAGCAGCTGTGGGGATAGACTATATGATAATAATAATAGCATGTTCTTGTATAGCGCTGCTAGTTTTTTACGTAGCACTTTACAGAGACATTTTGCATTTTGCCCAGTGGAGCTTACAATCTATGTTTTTGGTGCCTGAGGCACAGTGAGATAAAGTGACTTGCCCATGGTCACAAGGAGCCGACACCAGGAATTGAACCAGGCTCCCATGCTTCAAACTGAGTGTCTTTACTCATTGAGCCACTCCTCCCTATATCCTTACGACCTAGTCCAGCCAGAGTAGAACAGTGCTTGCCCTGCATAGGGGTTACCTTGAGAAAGCACTCTACGTGGGAAACAGCCGTCGGTTTGTGCATCCAAACTGATGTCATCAGATGTCTGATTTCATCTGTGTCAGATCCGGTAGGGCAGCAAGAGGGAAGCTTCAGCAGTGACTGCAGCTCTACACTGGACCGTGGCCCTCTGGTTAGCTGCTTCTGGGCGTAGGCTTGGCCTATTACAAATCTCAAAAGCAATTCTGATCTGCTTCTAGTCTAGTCCTAGCTTGGGGGTACTTTCACTACTTCTATTGGTCTCAATTTACTATCCGCTCTACCTATGCAGGGCTAACCCGGTTCTACTCTGGCTGCATTAGGTCTTAAGGATATATAGTCTATCCCCACAGCTGCTTTTCATTCTGATGTGAGGTTTATTAGAGCAGACTATCTCCTAGCCTCTCCCTACCTTTCCACTAACCCCTCCTCTCCACCTCCGCTCTCTTTATTAAAGGTATCTGAGTATCTATACAGTGCTTCAGCTACCTTGGCATCACAGTATGTATCAATCTACTTAATGATACACTAGCCAAACTGAGCTTTGCATATTACCCAACATTCTACCTAATCATAAACAGACTTCTATACAGTGGTTTTTAGAGCGTTGGTGCTTCAGGGCATCTATATACATTTTAGTTTGAGGGAGTGATCTTTATCCTACACCCCTCTTTAACTGATCCCTCCTTAGCTACCTAATGGTACTTTTTAATTTCTGTTTGTCTGCGTGTCACCTAGATGGGAGGCATATACTCTGCTACCACTATTTATTTTATATATATATATATATATATATATGTTCAAATGTGGTTAATACAATTTGTTTTAGACCACTCATACTCTTAGGCACTATGCTGTGAGTATTGCTGCTGCCGCTGAGTGCGCACATGCTTGAGCGGTGACATCAGCAACTCTCCAAGCATAAGCGCTCGGCTGTCCTGCATATTTTTTTTTTTTCAAGCGCGAGCAGGGGGGTGTGCCGAGCAGTGACTGGTGCTGATTGGTTGCTGATGGTCATGTAACCCTTCAGCGTGCCTGGAAATCAATTTCATCCTTCTCACGTCCACGAATGCGCGCCGTGTGAGCGTGGCCGGATACATTGACATTCATTGAACTCAATGCGCCAAGCGCGCTCCGCTGCAGCGTCGACGCAAACTAACCTTGTAGCCAGCACACAGCCTAAACACATTGACACTGGGAATACCTTTTCCTTGTCTACAATTCTGTAGCAGTCACTCGGCAACACTGTAGCCCTCCAAATTTGCTTGAAGTTTAATTGATTCTTAAATCAGGCTCTCTTGCACGTTACTTTTCTGTACCTACATACTCTGGGTCTGAGTACACTCTCTGTGGAGGCTTTTCTCTGCGCTTTCGTCTTTCCACAGATTGAAATGGAGGTTTTTTTTTTTTTGTTTTTTTTTTCTGTCATAAAAATGTTGCTCCGGTTCTATGAAGAACATAGAAGTGCTTACTTCTCTAAGTGGAAGTGGCGTTATACTACTATTTGGAGGTGTACACTTTAGGATACATTTTTATTTATTTTTTCTACTAACTGTGCTGCTGTGCACACTAATTTAATCTATGAAAAACACATCATGTTCCACTAAAAGGTATCACAACCTATGTTAAATCCATTCTTCTCCAGGACCAATGCAACTACTAGAATTTTGAAGTAAAGTGATTTTCTTGTTTTGTCAGGCTTTTAAAAATAAAATTGCAGAAAACGACTAACTTAGCAGTGTACCAGGGGTCACTGTTTACAGATAGGAGACATGCAGAGCTCCTCATGGTGGTAGCTTGAAAGACCATGCTGTGTAGCTCTGTTACAGTACTTCATGTTTTAATATATCAGAGGAGTTGCCTTTTCTTCATCAAGCGGATATCTGTGATGTATACCTCTTCAGATGCATTTAGCAATACTATGTATTATTGATTTTCAAGCGCACTGTTTAGAACATTTACGACTACATTACTTGCAAAAGTGCAATTGTTAATACTAATTTTGAACATTGGAATATGTCATACTTTAAATAGAGTATTATTTTTTTTGTTTGTTTGTTTTTGTTTCTGTGGTTCAGTAAGGGAATACAGCCAACATAAAAATCAGGCCTCAACTGGTGATGACCTGATGTCACCCTAATTCAATGTAATGATGTCTATTACCACTCCACAGGAAATGTCAAGACGTAATATGCCTGTAACCTTCTCCTGTGTGTGTAATGCAGTTTATTGTAGCAGTGCTGTATAGAACATACAAACAAATGTTTTCTTGTTACAGGTCTTTGCCGTTGACTGGAGCCCCGATGGACAGAGAGTAGCCAGTGGAGGGAAAGATAAGTGTTTAAGGATGTAAGTATGTGTTCACTTCTACATATGGCTTCTAACAAATCCCTGGCACATTGTTGCCTAAATTCTTCTAGGCTGCTTTTGACCATACAACACAAAGGGGAAATCTCAAACTCACAATAACCCCGACGTGGGTTAGCAAGGAGTGATTTGGGGCGCACCCCAACCCTTTCCCGGTATGAACAGCTTCTCGTCTGACCCGTCCTATTTTTATGTATATGTATATAAATAAAATATGGTCTTGATTTTAGTGAGTTTTGTGTATTAACGAATATTGCTAGCAACTGTTGTGAGGATTTTAAGATCATTTGTATAACTGATTGTTGATTTGTATGGTGGGCAGCTCCTGCTTGATATTGTAGCCTATAACATTTTAGGGTCTGTCATACCTATAATCACAACCAGCTGAGTTTGATTAGAAGTTATAGCATGGTAGGGTATTTCAACTCTGCGCCTCCAAAGTGCTAGCATATCCCCAGGAGAAGCACACAGACTGGAATAACACGTTGGGCTTTTTGGACCTTGGAGGCCATCCTACCAACTGACCAGAGTTCCAGCTTGCTGATGTCTGCCCCAATCGATCTGCCGGTGAGAGCAGCAGGCGCAGGCTACTACACGTGGAGGACGGGTCAGACGAGGAGCTGTTCAAATCGGGAAAGGGTTGGAGTGCGTCCCAAGTCACTCCTTGCTTACCCACATCGGGGTTATTGTGAGCTTGAGATTTCCCCTTTGTGTTGTTTATTCAAGGAGTAAATACGTTAATGCACCATCCATTCTGAATTTGTTTCTTCCCTACATATCTACAATGGAGATTTAAAGCAAGATGCAACATGAGTACTGTGACATTTTGAATAAGTGCTGGTATCCATATTACCTTTTATTCACTATATGGTTATTCACTTTATCCACTTCATTTAATATCAGTTTGCGCCATACACACTCTTTTTTCACTGGTTTTCAATGCAGCTTGGACACTGGTAGTGTTTTTTGGCTGCATCTGATTTGTGTATATTGTTTATGGTGCATTATGTTATTTTCATATATGTTTGTTTATGCACATATATACAATTTACATTTGTCACAATTTGAGCACCTGTACATAAGTTTGTGCCTTATTTCAATCACATTTGCTTTTGACCATAACTTTGAAAGGCTAAAACACATCTGAAATAGAGGCAATTTTTATTGCTGTATATCTGTTACCAATGGTCCTGTCAAATCCTGTCGTGCTGACCTGACTTTGTGTTCTTTCCTGTCTAGATGGAGGCGATGAGAAAACAAAAAAAAATTTTAATTACTTGCAGAAAGCTGGGAATTCAGTCAGCTGCTGGTATGTTCCCACCATGAAGATGGGATCCTGTGCCTGGTCTATCCGAACATGACCCAAATACACTTATTTTTCAATTCAAAGATTACACATTTAATCTGTTCCTCCTTTACAGTTCCATTTTATTAGTTATGCACGAATGTATACAAACACTTGTAATTTGCAAACGATAAAATTACGACGTGAGGCTCCATTTGAGAATTGTAATCACGCTTGTTATCACCATCATGCATTTCTCTGACTCACTGTATTTTGGATTAACATACTTTTAAAGCAGCAGTTCACGGGAACCCTATCCCCAGCAAAATGTGCAAAATGATTGTGCGGCACTTGATAAATCATAGAATTTCTTACACTTTCAGAGAAATAACTCCAAATTATAGCTATTTGCACTCACTACCACCTCAAAACAACAATAGAGGGGATCGTGTGGAAGGACCCTCTTGCATGTTTTTGCTGCAGGTTAGAGTACAGTACCTTATGCGTGTTTGTGTGTTGCAACGATAACTTTTTGGGCTCTGCAAGTGTAGAGGTACTGTATAACTATATAGTGCAACATTTTTATTTCTAGTGTCAGAAATTGCAATATTCCTCAACAGTTCTACTGAGCAATTCAAAGTTTTGGTATCGTCATTGCTACTTTTACAACTAAGCAGACGTTAAGGATACTTAACTTCTTATTGGAAGTTAAGGATACTCTAAGAATTCTTATTGGTTGTCTTTTTGGTATTCATGTTTAGAACAGCGCTACTGTTATAGTTGACCTCTTGACACCAGATGCACAGTAGGACATGTTGCTGTTACAATTGAAAAATAATTTTAAGGATTAACCACATACGAATGAGGGCGATGAAAAAAAAAAATATATAAAAAGAATAGCTATGATACATTTATTTGTGTTAATGTATTTAGAAATGACTGACATTCTACAAGGGGGAAGGTTATTCAACATGATTAAAGCAGCAGTCATACTGGCTTTTGTTTTATGATGCCTGAATCTGTGTTGTCATTGGGATCCACCAGCATGTTGAGCTGACAATATTAGTATTCATTGGCTTGTATTTAAGTAATAATCCCCGAAAACAGGGCATTACTTGCCAATAATGAATTGGCCGGAAGAGTTGAAGGCACACAGTAGACACCTTTCTCCTTTGTGTTCTCCTGTGCGGTACTCTTCTCCTTTGTGTTCTCCTGTGCGGTACTCTACAGGCGGTGAGAGGGAGGAATTAGTTCCTTGCTGGTGCCTCCTGTCCAATCACCTCCCCTGTCAGAGCAGCTCTCAGTCGGTGTATAAAAATACAAAGTTGATTGGCTGAAAAACCATTACTGAATGGATAATGCCTGGAATTTTGATCAATCCAAGAGCAGGAATTTCAATAATGCCTAGAATTTCTAACAGTTTAGCCTATGATTGCTGTTAACAGCTGCTGTCTCCTAGAGGAAAGACTGGGGCAGTTGTGGTATGCGCCATATTGTTTGTGTATTGTAAAATAAAAAATGTCATGAAAAAAGAGGTCATTTCAATTTTCACACATGGCTGAAGGAAGTTGCTTAATGTCCCTGATATGTTGAATCATTAAACCTCATGTAGAACAAAGCTCCTTTTTGAATGCAAAAAGTGTCAGTGTCAGTAGTGACGGGTCAAGGGTGTACCGCATGGATACAATATTCACATAAGTTAGGTTATGAGTAAAGTGAACGTGGACTCCTCGGGGAAGGGCGAGGGTTTGGCCAGTGCACCCAGCAGCGAAAGTCAAAGTTGCCGTGAAGTACCTGTTTAGTATTTTGCTGTACAACATAGATGGTATAGAATGGGGCAGACGCCTACAAGGTCACATTACGTCCAGAGCCTTAAACATCATGGAACTATCCCAGGGCCCAGAACCCACTTTGTCCAGCCATGATAACCAAACCCTTTCGATCCTGGGAAGCCTATCGTTGATGAAGCTTGTCGTTTTCTGCATTAGCAAATTGTGCCTGATCCTTTCTGAGGGTGTGAGTGAGGAGGCCCTCTCCAGGTTGCAGCAATGAAGCATTGGTTGGTGATGTGTTATAAGACTCTGAAAAGACCACGGGTTAATCATCTCAAGGGTTGAGCAGAGCCATCCATGGGATCATTGTCCACCATCTCGCATATAAGGTCAAACATCTGTCTCCACTCTGGCAATTTGTAGGCAGGTCCACCAGGTATGGAACATGTGTACCCATTTCTCCGCAGTTCGTATAGCATAGAGGGGACGCAGAGCTAAAAATTCCTACAAAAGACCTTCTAGCCATTCCCTTTAATGAATGCTATGTTGGTTTTGCACTCCCATGTAGGTGAATTTGTCCTTTGTTACTAGGAATAAAGTTTTTGTAAAAAAAAAAAAAATATGAAACCTGCTTAATGGTGAATTCTGGCATACATGCTCAGTGTGTCTGGGCAAGACCCAGCTCCAGGGGTAAGGAAGGGCATAAAGTGGCGGGGCTTGAGATGGTGACCTCAGAGGCCGTGGTCTCATACTTCTCTCTTAGCGCTTCAAAGGATATAGGCCTGGAGCCTTGGACCAGACCCTTCTCCCACCATCGACTGAAGTAAAGTTCATTCATACCTGGCTGAAATAGGGAATTGCCAAACGGGTAACATGGGAGAGAGAGTTTAAGGAAATGTGAGATGACCTGATTTGATGAGCAATGTAGAAGAGGTTACCTGACATTCCATATGCAAAACAAGAACTATAGTTTGCCGGTGCTCCAACTCACAGAGAACGTTCCTGGCCGTTCCAATAATGAATTAAATGGATGAAAGCATAGAGAGAAGGGCAGAAACGGGCTTCTGCAAAAAAAATTATTTGCCACAAATATCATTGTGGCATATTAATATTTTTGCATAAGCCCGTTTCTGCCCGTATGCTTTCCATCCATGATCGGGTTAGAGATGGGTGGGAGGTCCAATTCTTCTAAACAGCCAGGGGAGAGATTCTAGCCAACAGGGAAGTACTTCACATTTTTCCCACACATACCAGATATGTGCACCTTTTTTCTAAAGTGCCAAAGTATTAGTTGGCTGACTTGTGCTGCCTTATATTATTACAGGCAGCATGGGATACCCAGACCACCACTATTGGGTTGGCCTGACTCTCAACCTGTTGGGAACTCTGGACTTTTTGCCTGCCCATGCTGTATGATGTGAGATGACCGCTTTTGAAAGTTTTAGATATCTGAGCTTATGATTAGAATGGGGAGGGTGCAGAAAAGGTATAGGAGTTTTAGGAGTAGGTTCATCTTACACACCTGAATTCTCCCACAAACCCTGGCTCTTGGATAAGTTCTAAGTAGACCGCTAATTTGCCCGCAGTTGAACCCGTTGATTGTTTTGGGTAATTTAACTCCCAGATGTGACAGGGAAGACTTTTGCCAGTAAAATAAATGTTTTTATAAAGATGAGTTTAATTCTTTCCTGGGATATGTTCAGGCTCTTACTTGGAATTATTCATTTTAAGGCCTGATGGGGCACCAAATCTGGTTAACAGGTCAAATACATTATGGAGGGATGTCAGGGGCCTAGTGAGGGTAAGGATGATGTCCTCCATGAAGGGGGCAATTTTGTGATTAATGGAGTCTACCTGGACTCCTGAGATGTTATTTGCGCTAATCGTGGATGCCAACAGCTCACTGTATACAGCAAAGAGTAAGGGAAAAAGGGGACCATCATGTTTTGTACCATTTAGGATACTAATAGAGTCTGAGGTGAATCCTGAATTGCAGATCTGTGCCGATGGGGCATTGTAAAGGGTTTTGACCACTGAGAGAAACTTCCAGAGAATGCCATAGAGCATTAAAGTCTCAAACAGGACGCCCCAATCGATCCTATCAAGTGATTTGGCTGCATCCAAGGCAAGAACTATCGTTGGAGTTGGCCTTCTGTATCGTGTTCATCATGCGTCTGGTGTTATCCCCCTAGTCTGGATGGATAAGACCTGTGTTGGAGGACAAATTTGTCACGGCTACGACACTGGAAGGTTTCAAGCAAAGATGATTTTATTGGCAGCTGGATGATTTGTCTCACGCAGGAGAAAGGTATTTAATCTATTGGCAAAGACCTTCATGAGTATCTTGATATCCATGTTAGAGAGATTGGCCTACAGTTGGAGCTGTCTGTCGGGTCCTTGCTCTGTTTTGGTATCAGAGCAATGTGAGCCATGTAACATCTTTTTTGGTATGGTATTACTTTTTATATTATGTATTTTTATTTGCTGTACACATTTTTTTTTTTTTTTTTTTTTTAAGCCCTGGTTATAATCTAATGACAGTCTGGTGCTATGTTGAACTAGCTTCATACAGTACATATTTGAATATCCATGCTGACTCAGGCTTTTGTAGGCTTCAAATTCTTACTAACCTTCCCTACCTCCTCGTCTGTTATCTATGTTTCCAGCTCAGTCATGGTAACTCTGTTAAGCTTCGAAAGTTTGCAATCTCTTATCATGGAGCTAAAAGTCACTGGAGACCTCAACTTTATAGCTGTTGTACAATTCACTAAAGTATTTGTGAAATTCTTTCAAAACAGTCTTGGGGTCGAGGCCAGCACCCATGACTGTTATCTAATTTTGTATATGTTTCTATTCTTGTATTTTGTTAAGTTTGTTGGCCAGCATACTGTTTGACTTTTTACCTTCATAATATTTTGGTTTGTCCACCTCATTGCCTTTTCAGTTGCGATGCTCAGGAATAAATTTTGTTTACCTTTCCTGGTTAAGGGAGATGTGGAAGGAGACTGTGTGACCTTTCTTGCTGAGCAAGTTGATTTATCAAGGATGTTATCTTTCTGTTCCATAACCTTTTTTCCTAGGCGCTGCTATTCAGATCAAACATTTTCTCATGACCGCTTTGTGCATCACCCACAAAAGGGATGGAAAGACCCCTGGGGTCATATTATTGCTAAAGAAGAGTTTTAACTCCTGGCCTAGATTGGATAGCACCCTTGGAATTGTAAGGCTGCGCTTATAGTGCCGGCGACGCGACATCGCATTGCGGCAAAACAAATGCATTGGCGCCGGCGCTTATAGTGCACGCAACTGTAACAGCGACAGTGCTACCAGAAATCTGGTAGTCACTGATATTGATTTTTGGAGAGACAGTTGCCACATGTGACTACCTCTAAACCAATCACAGAGCGCCTATTGCACTCTGCCCTCCACCTTGGTGACGTCACTGGCCTTTTCGCCAGCGACGTCTCTCAAACCTGAAATACAACTTTTGCGACGGCGACAGGTGACGTCATCCGTCGCGTTGCTGTTGCCGCACTATAAGCGCAGCCTAAGAAGGGAATTATTCAGTCTCCTCAACCGAGGTCGATGTGGAAACTTGAAGCTCCTTAGTCCGATTTCGACTATGGCTGGTTCAATATCCACGTGATATTGTGGATTTTCACATCCACCACCAAGGGAGCAACCTGCGCCTCTACAAAGACCAAGTCGATGCTGGAATATTTAAAACCAGAGACAGAACATGAAACACAGACAGAGCTCAGTGCACATCCAGTGAAACTTATACACGGTACAGTGCCTAAATATATATGTATAGATATCTATTAAATAAAATGGTCTTTTAGTTTAACATTTTGGCCAAAGTGTTGTAAGCCCCTGAGCAGAGTGGTACAGCGTGCTTTTCCTGGTAATGTACAGGTTAATAAAAGCTTCAATCAGACTTAGAACTATGCAACTAATTTTGACAGATTTATTATAAATCATTCTTCCTGGTAATGCACAGGTTATTAAGAATTTATATTAGTGTTAGGGACCCTTGAGATGTAGTCTGCCGTGTAGTGGCTCAGGGGCTTACAACACTTTGGCCAAAATGTTAAACTAAAAGACCATTTTATTTAATTGATATCTATACATATATATTTAGGCACTGTACCGTGTATAAGTTTCACTGGATGTGCACTGAGCTCTGTCTGTGTTTCATGTTCTGTCTCTGGTTTTAAATATATATCGCCATGCTCAGTAGCACTCCTCTGTGACACCTATATGCTTATATATATGTTGTGGTTATTTTGGGGGTTCAATATGAGCTTGCAGGTGTCCTGTATGTTTTACGATGCTGGAATATGTTTGTTGTGGGGCTGTGAAAAAGGTAAAGTCCTTGACTCCCGGGTGTTTATTTCTCCATGTGTCTAGTATGAATCTATCTTCCAGTACTCCTCTGATGGCCCTGGATTCCGCAGGAGTTCCCCTCGGGGCTGAGTGTGTCACTGGTACCTGGGATCTATTCATGGGAACATCTAGGAGTGTCAAAGTCCAGAATGACAGTGCCTCTTTTGTATTTGAACACCAAAGAAAGGGGTCCTAGCCTCAGGGGCGTATACACTTGCCAATGTCACTTCTGAGTCTTGTATTTTACCTCTAATTATGATAAATCTACCTTGACTTGAATAAGTGTGTCTTCATTTTATCTAACACAGATACCCAGCAAGCTCTCTTTTCATGCAGCTGGTTGCGACAGGTTAAATGCTAGGACCATTTTTCCTCTAATTATAGAGGTAAATAAGAATTGTAATCAGTTAGTGTTTGGACCTGCGAATTGGTCATGCCTTGAAGTGGCTCGCAGGCCTATACGCTTTGGCCAAAGTGTTAATTAAATTACCCATTTTCAAGAGATATACAGGTATTTCACTGTATTTTTGTCACATTGGATGTTGCTCTGGACTTCTTTTTTTCTTGTTGTATACATTTAGCCACGCCCAGTAGCACTCCTTTTGACACATATACAGTCATGTGAAAAAGAAAGTACACCCTCTTTGAATTCCATTGTTTTACATATCAGGACATAATAACAATCATCTGTTCCTTAGCATGTCTTAAAATTAGGTAAATACAACCTCGGATGAACAACACCACATTACATATTACACTGTCATGATTTAACAAAAATAAAGCCAAAATGGAGAAGCCATGTGTGAATTATTGAGTTATTAGTTATTGAGTTAATTAGTGAGTTATTTTTCTAAAGTGTGCCAAGTATGAGGCTAGTGAGCGTAGGTGCTATATACACTCACTTCATCCCTGACACCAGAACCGAGGCATATATTTTACCACACATAAGACAGGACACAGTATATTTTATTAAAGGATTATATTTCATAGGTATATGTACTGGTAACCTGTAAATGAACTGTGGGATTTCCAAGTCATGAATCCCAAGCAACCCAGATGGCTACCAAGCTTGGTACCTATGCGTCTGGGAGAAGTCAGGACTTGAAAGCCGTAGGGATGCCAAGGTGTTAGAACAGGAGGTGTACTGCAGTTCTGCTTGAGTATCCGCATCCTGGGCTAACAGGGTTATCCAGCCACCATTTGCCAGAACCCAGACTGGAGCCTAGACAGCAGATGGGCTCAGTATGCAGAGATGCAGAGGTGCCAGGTTGGCGCATGCCCCTTTATAGACTGAGAAACGGTGCCCACCCGGCTTTACAATACCTGCTAATCGGTGATTGGCTGGCAGGAAAATTCCCACCTCTGATAGGCTGTAGATGTTAGTGAAGGAGACACTGAACCCCATAAGGGGACTTGCAGCCAATCAGGGGCGCAGATTCCAAGTGCCAAACCAACAGCGGCAAATTTAAAGATGCTTTGTACTAAATAGATGCGAGCCGGCTTCAAGGATTTTCAGCTCAGAAAAGTTTCTAAGTCCTGCTTTTGAGAACGTAGCGGTTGCGGTTGGCATTGCATGCCGAAATCAGTTCCAGGACTGTTGTGAGTACCTACCGGTCAAGGAAAAGGGCTCCTACAGAGGTCATTTTTGTGAATTTCGTTTAGAGGATAGATATATTCGTTAGCCCCGTTCCCGGTAAGTGTGTTAACCCTGTAAATTGTGTTGCATTGTGTGTATGTCTTTTCCTGAAATAAATTACAATTTATTTTACCACCTTGCTTTGCGCAATCAATGATCCCGGTATAAAAAGATGTTAATAAACCTGGTCTCCCGTGACAGAAGAAAAGTGAAGATAAATCCTGAGTTGTTTGCAAAAGGCCAGCCAAAATTTAGATATAAATTGAGATCCTCAATCCGGTACAATAACTTGGGGAACCCCATGAAGACGGAAGACCTCCTTGAATTTTTCCGATAATTTGAGGTTGTTGGGTAGGCCCTGTCATGATAGAGGGGGTTTGGACCGGGATTAAAGGGGTTACACCCCATTTGGCCACCCCCTACTCTCACCTGGGAAGCAAGGGGTTAATTGGACTGGGGTCCAGTAATGTGGTTTTTACCTTGCTTCAGTATCCAAATGTTTATTCCCCTGTATAAATGTAATGTCTCATCCTGGTGTTTGCACTCACACATACACTAGGGTTGATGTGGGAGGGAAGGGGTTAATGTTAATTTAGTGATTATAGCCCTTTGTTCCCTTTTCCCGCCTTTTCAGGCTCCATTTTGCAGCCTTCCATAGGTCGCCATTGAGACTCCATGCGTTCTAATGGCAGAAGTAGCGTTTTTTGACCTGTTTTCCAGCGACGACCAGCAGATGGCGTCCGAGAGGAGGAGCAGCGGTTTCCCATTTAAGTCAATGGGCTCAATGACTTCAATGGAGATTCCTCAACGCCGGCCTCGAGGAACAGGTTGGCAGCCATCCAAACTGCAGACCGCAAAAGCGGATACAATGTCTTTGAAAAGAGTTTAATCACTTCGGTCAAGTTCAAAGACAATTGGCGTGGGAATCTTAGGTTCTAGGGCCCCTGGGAATAAAGTTCTTTTTGCCCCTAGCACCTAGGAACCCCCACACACGATCCACACCTGGTCCAGGAATGAGAGACCCCCGTAAGGGGTCGAGCGGAGAAGGAGGGTCGCGCCATTGACTTCAATGGCGGAACGGAGGTCCCATTGAATCTAATGGCGGCGTGCGCCAGGCATTGTCTATGGCAGCGCCGGCCATTGATTCCAATGGGGAAAAGCCGCGTGGCGTAAAAACGACTAAGTGTGAAATGAGGAAAAATGTAAGTCCATATCTCCGGTTCTGGAATGACCAGGGGGATGGGATTTGGGGGGCATGTAGCCAAGGTTCCGGCTTTAAGGCATGACCCTTCCCAGCCCCCTCCGACCAACCAGACGGAGTGTGGGCGAATGTAAAGTTTGTTGTTTTTTTCCTATAGACTTCAATGGCGACGGTTTCTCCATTGAGAGTCTATGGCGGGAAACCCCATTGACGGCAACGGAGGAGCCCGCCATTCAACGCTATGGCGGCGAACCCCGTTGATTTCAATGGGGAAAGAGTGAAAAGCAGAGATTCATTTTTAAAGGGACGAATCCTGTATTTTAAAAATGTGTTAAAGTGCATTTCTGTATCTCCAGTTCTGGAGGTCGCAGAGAGTTGAAATTTGGCCAATATGTAGGGTCACTGTAGGCATTAAAAACTGGCAGATTTCGACCCACTGGACCCACCAGAACGAAACTTATTAATATGTGAAGATATTAAAGTGTATATGATATTTTGGATCTGCTCTGAAAATGCAGACTCCATCTGCTATGCTAATAGGGCAAGGAAGGGCATCCTGAAGATTTAGCATAGCCCTGTGATCAAACGTTAACTGCCCTGATTGTTTACCCTAGGGTCAGGAACAAAGGAATTGAGTGTTTTGCAAGTGGCCCAGTTCACACCTGCAGGGGAAGGAAAGTCTACTTCAAATAGATTTTTCTAGCCAGCTCGGCGCCTAGGGTTAAGAGATGATTTTGAAATGGTATTTAAGCCAGGATCAGCCCTTACTCAATTGTCTTTCGTGTCTTGGTGATTTTGAAGATTGCTGTATGAACTGCCAGTCCAGAATTATGACTGCTTCCTCATTCCATCTTAAGTAAGTGCCTATATTTTGTTGTTATTTGTACTATCGTGTTGTGTTCACCTTTTTCAAGGAATAAATTATATTTTATCATATCTAAGCCTCGTTCAGTTCAAACCAGTTATATTTTTGTTGTGTATTATTAATAGCCTGTCACAAAGTTACCGTCACAGGCTTATTAATAAAACTGGTGGCAGCGGCGGGATTGAACTGGACCTGTATTACAGTGTACTGCGGGACCCTGTAATATAGTGGGAACTCAAAGGTAATTGCGAGTTCCTAAGGCTAAAGATATTGGACACAGTGTACAACATATAACACAAGATATGGCACCTCCCCACTGTTCCCCTACTTGTGAGAAGCATTGCCTCCAGAACCAAAGTGCCAGCCATCCGTGTGACTGGAGCCGGGCACCGAGACCGGAGGAGTGCATCAAGTCGGCGCGGGGACCAGCAGCCGGCAAGGCTGAGAGAGAGGCGGCGATCGGTGAGCACGAAACCCGGCAGGCTGAGCAAAGATCCACAGCTGCAGCCGCTGTAACCCCCAAACCGCCCGGAGAGCAGGGAATGGACCCAGCTCCGGGACGGCTGAGACTTGTGGAGGGAGCGGGTGATCGCGGAGACCCCGAGAACTTTACAGCCGTTGCGGCGGCCAGCCCATTTTCCCTGGAAGAGCTTTCACTGTTGTCTGCGTGGGGAGGGATGTGGTCCCAGGCGGAGCGGAACGAGCTCCTGAAGCTGGCGTTGTCCCGACCCACTTACCCCCTCCCTGAGCCCGGCGCTCAAGCAACTCCGCTCTGGACTCAGTCGCCTTTTGCGGGGGTAGTCCACCGGCGGTGTTACCACTGCCACAAAGCGGGCCACAATAAAGCCCAATGCCCGGACCGTGCGCGGCCGGGCGAAGAAACCCCTCAGGGCCAGCGCTCATGAGCTGCGGAAGAGATGACCCCGTTAGCGACGGAGAGCGGCGGCCATCCATCAGATACCGGCGGTGGCGGCGGAGAAGAAGCCGCCATTCCGGCATCCTTATTATGACTGTACCCTGTTGTTTCACATAGGGGTGACCGGGGGGTGGCAGGAGATAGGGGCACCAGGGGAGGGGAATGAAGGGCAGCTTGTAGGGCAGCCAGGCTTCCCCATTACCTTGGCGGAGCATCAAGGGGACTCAGTTAAGAGCCCCACTGTTGCAGCCTTGCTATGGGCTGGAGGTATCCGGGGCAGTGACACAGTTAGACCACCCCAGGATAACCTACCAGCCAGGAGCTAATGGGGGTGCATCTGCACCAGCAACCCTGAACTCACCTCCGGTAATGGGGAGGCAGTGTCAGGGAGATGGCCTCACTCAGGTGTCCCTAGGATCCAGGTTAGGATTAGCTAGGGAGAAGCGGAGTGAGGGAAGTCTGCAGGTAGGTAGCCAGCATCAGATATCAGTGGGAGAAGAAGGGCTAGTGGTAGCCGTGGAGGGAAAGCAGCAGGTACGGCAGCTAGAGTCCCCCATTACCCTGGCAGAGCCTCAGGGGGTTTCTCAGATCAGAAACCCCCTGTTGCAGCCTGGCTATGGGCAGGGGGTATCCTGGGCAGTGGCAAGCTTGTGCCACCCCAGGGATACCTGCCAGCCAAGAGCTAAGGTGGTTGCATCTGGAGAGGTGCCCCTGAGCTCATCCCTGGTAAGGGGGAGACAAGGTTAGGGAGGTAGGTGCACTCAGGTAGTTCCAGTGTCTGGGTTAGGATTGTCCAGGAGGGAGAGGAGTGCAGGGAGGTAAGCAGCAGGAGTCATCAGCAGGGGCTGAGGTGCTGGGCCTAGGGGAGGCTAGGCAGGGAGACACTGTGGAGCAGGGGGAGATAGGAGGTCAGTGGGGTGTCAGGCAGCTGGCAGAAGCTAGGGATGGGCTAGCTAGGCAGGAGGTCCCTTGTTCTGACTGGCCAGGAGCGACCCCCCTGACAGATTCCCCAGGGTTCCCAGAGGAGGGGCTGTGGGTAGATGGGCAGCCAGGGAGAAGAGTCAAGGGTATAGCAGAGCAGCTACAGGTGGGCAATGGGCCAGGGCAGGTAGGGTCCCTACAGGATAGTGACCTAGCTCTTTCCCAGACTTGGTTGACAGGAAAGCGACGGTCTGTGCTTGATAGCTGGTCTCTCGCTGGTGCAGAGACATGCCAATCTCTGGGCAGTATGCAGCCTGGTCTGCAGAGATGCCCCTTCGCAATCGACTTGGTTCACCAGGCACTGGGTGGGGGGCAGAGGGAGGCAAAGGAGAATGCCCGGCGGCCACGGTGGAGCCCTGCTCAGCAGGATCTGGACTTCACTGTCCACTGTGGCCAGGACCATGTACTGGACAATGCCGGAGGACAATTTTGCCAGGCCAATCCCTCAAGACTTATTGAGTGCTTCAAGGATGCCAGTGGTGTCCCAGTGCCAGGGTAGGCAGCTGGGGCACCAGGCACCCATTGAGCAGGGGAGGTGTCATGATAGAGGGGGTTTGGCCCGGGATTAAAGGGGTTACACCCCATTTGGCCACCCCCTACTCTCACCTGGGAAGCAAGGGGTTAACTGGACTGGGGTCCAGTAATGTGGTATTTACCTTGCTTTTCTACAGACATAGAAGTAACTTTAGCTAGAGTGAGGTATATGAGGGTTGCAAATGTCCTGCTGTGTATGTCAGCAATAACGAGTGAACGCAGGTCTGCAGATACTATTTGGTACCGTGAGTAGACCCCATGTTATATATCTTCAATAGGATTAACTGATATTGATTTGTGATCCTTTGTTGTTGGGTCGGTAACCTATGTATCACTGCTAGGGTGTCATTTATTGCACCCTGTCTATTACTTTAACACCTGGATTACTATTAGTGCGGTTGTACATACAATATAAAGTATATGGTGTCACAACATGACTGAGCACTAATCACTACATCTGGCAGGATTACCCTATTTTTCATACCTCAGCCCCATAGGGGTTTGTATCTATAACATCACAAACACTGTACTGAACGTTTGGGTGTAAATCTCACACCTTGCATTTATTGCAGGATACACCCAGCATATTTGGCTTGTTTGGGGTTAATATACCTATGCCATCTGACAAATAGAGAAACCTATATATTTGGTCTCTCACTGCGCATCCCTTTAGGTTTTAATCCCTTCTAGTGTTTACAGTGTTTACTTTATATTGAAATCCAAAGACTCCTGCGGTGCACAGCAAAATAGGGTAGAGGACCAGCAAGGTGTGGTTAAAAATCCTTTATTGAAACAGCATGGTACAGGGGACACACACTCTGACGCGTTTCGGACTGGTATAGTCCTTAGTCATAGAGCTGATCCGCACCATTCATCCCCACTGATTTAAAGGGCTAAGCCCGCCCCCCTACGTCATCGCGCTCCCTGCTTTTGGCGCGAAAATCGCTAATCTATAATCTAATTGGCTGGGACTCCCTGCGCACAGAATGACTATTTGCCGTGTATAACTTTGAATGAAACCTTTGTATACAAATGTGCGGACAACTCAGGGAGGAGGCGCAGGGCAGCATATCTATTTGATAATGTCCCCCTTGATATGGTTGAAGATAATGCTGACTTGGAACTTTACTTCACTAAATTGGAAAAAACATTATTAACCAACATAAGACTTTGGTGGGATATTACCACACTTGACAACTATGTCCTTACAAAAAGGATTCCCAGAGGTCTACGCGTCAAAAAGACGCCATCTTTTGGATTTCCATCTAAAGAGTTCGAACAAGAATGGATTAATACATTAGACGAATGTTCCATAAAATTAATGGACTTGATTATTAAAACAAAAATCCAAGAAAGGATAATTGTGAAGAAGAACATAAAAGACCTACAGCAGAAACTCAACACATTTAAGGAAATGGAAGATTTTCAAGTTTTGGATAAAAAGTTGTCAAAAAATGTGGAGAAAGTGGAAGGTGAAATTATGCTAAAAAAACAGCAAAAATTTGAAAGAGATCGTATAGATTACGAGCGTCACCAAGTCTACGTTTGGCAGAGACCTCCACCATCAAGAAATACTGCACGCCAGGAAGTTGGTCAAAAAGGAGTCCAGAATATCAATAATAAAAAAGACAGATCCAGAAGATCCACACCAAAAAGATCTATTCTAAAAAAATCTGCAGAAGCCTCTAGCATGTCGGACATCTCTGATGGAGAAAGCCGTCAACACACAGTATCCTTCTCCACGGATGAAGATACAGATAGATACGGCGAGAATACTGATTATGAAACCCGGAATACGAAATATGGCGAGGCATCCACATCATATGACTTGAGGAGTCAAAAGGCGTCAAAAAACTCCATAAAGGGACAAGGCGCTCAAACAAAAGACGGGGCACAAAAGAAAAGAAAAATCGACCCCTGATGGAAGACCATAACGTCATTAATATTTCAGGAATAACCATTTCAGAGGGTGAAATAGCCGTGTTGAACAAGGGCCTCAACTTCGCCCCTATGAACAACTTCAACTTCTTCAACACGGTTATTGACCTACAAAAATATGTCCGCAAATTGTCCTTAAAAAAATGCTTTGCATCAAAAGATAAATCTCTCCCTGAACCTCCTCCACTGGTTGACAGGGATCTCACAGACCCCTCTCAGACAGTCGACGACCTTCAAGTTGAGAGATTTTCTTTTAAAGAGTATGGGGTACTTCAGGATATGTTAGATCTTGAAAGAGATGATAATATTTCAGATTCCATGAGTACTGAGGAGCAGTTTTTATTTTTGAGTGGTATGAAACACACACAATTTAGGAGTAAATCTATTTTCTGTCCATCATTCTCCAAGGGTCCTCATTTACAGACCTATGAGAGGCTAGTGGAGAAAGATCTACAGGATCTTGCCAAGGGCTATATATTCACTGCTCCTTCATTTGACAACTTATCCAAAGAAGACAGAATAAATCTTAATGCATTAAAGCAGAGGTCTGATATTGTAATTAAAAATGCAGACAAAGGGGGAGCAGTGGTTATTATGCACACGGAAGCATACCATACAGAGGCCATGAGACAGCTGTCTAATACACAGGCATATTGTAAGTTGGATAAAGATCCTACACGATCATATCTAGCAGAGATTCGTGAATTGTTTGATCTGGGCAGGGAATTGGGAGTACTCAATAGTCGTGAGTCAGCATACCTATACAACCCATTTCCAACTGTGCCTATTTTTCACCATCTCCCAAAGATCCACAAAACCTTAGTTTGTCCTCCTGGCAGACCAATTATATCTAGCATTGGATCTTTGGGAGATGGTCTATCTAGGTACGTTGATTATTTCTTACAAACTTTGGTAAAAACATTACCTGCCTATCTAAGGGACTCTGCGGATTTGCTTCAAGATATTCAAAGAATTCAATGGCTCAATGGTTACACTTGGGTTACACTCGATGTAACCTCTTTATACACGATTATTGATCACACTTTGGGCACGAGAGCAATCAGTCACTTTCTTAATCATTCTAATTTAAATTTGGCACAAAACACTTTTTTGTTAGACTCGGTGATGTTTTTGTTACAACACAATTATTTTATGTTTGATTCACAATTTTATTTACAGTCACAAGGCACAGCAATGGGCACGTCATTTGCACCATCATATGCAAATCTATATATGGGATTTTGGGAATCTATCTACATATTTGGTGACACTAACCCTTTTAGAGATAATATTATTTTCTACCGTCGCTTCATTGACGACTTATTATTTATCTGGAATGGGGATGATGACACTTTGCACGCTTTCTTTGAATATCTTGAGGCCAATACGTACAACTTAAGATTTACACATTGTTATAGTGACTCACAGATTGACTTCTTAGACCTACATTTGTACATTGATGTGGGTCAGAAAATACAGACTAATATCTTTAGGAAGACAAACTCTAAAAATTCCCTGCTCAGATCGAACAGTGCCCACCCAAGACCGCTTATAAAGGGAATACCAAAAGGGCAATTTCTGAGGTTAAGACGCCTATGTTCCACAAGAGAATCCTTCTTGGCACAGGCAGAGGATCTAAAGAGAAGATTCAGAGATCGTGGTTATGTAGAGAGAGATCTGGAGAGTGCATTTAATTATGCCCTAGAAACCGATCGGGAGTACCTCTTGAAAAAGAGGAACCCCAAAAAGACACTATCCAATAATATTAACAATCAGTGTCCACTGTTCATAACCACGTTCTCAAAACAAGCAGAACAGATTAGACATATACTCCAAAAACATTGGGGAATCTTAAAATTAGATACAGATTTGGATCCCTATACCACACAAAAACCTAGAATGGTATTTAAGAAAGCCAAAACCATCGGCAATTATGTATCTCCTAGTTTGTTTGAGTTAAAAGCTAAAAATACAAAACCTCTGCCTAAGGGATTCTTTAAATGTGGCCTATGTAATCTCTGCAGATACGCTGAACCATTAAAATCAGTAAGAGATATCCATTCAGGGCAAATTTATCGGTTGGAGTCATTTATGACATGCAACACCAACTTTGTAATTTATTTGCTAAAATGTGCATGTGGAAGTGGCTATATAGGCAGGACCATTAGGGCTTTAAAAATAAGGATCACAGAACATATCCGGAGTATAAAGAACAGCGATGAACGCTTTCCGGTAGCACGTCATTTTAACACGTGTCCCTCAGGATCAATTAAAACACTTACGTATAGTGCCATTGAGACCATCCCTATACACCCTAGAGGAGGACATAGAGAAGCATCACTAAACCGTAGGGAGATGTTCTGGATTTATGCCCTTGGGACATTGGCACCCAGGGGCATGAACCAAGATTGGGAGCTCAAACATTTTTTAACTTGATCTAAAAGGATTAATGAGCCCAATCTATCAACTGACTTACCCCAGATTTTGGTCCAAAAATCTAGATTAGCTTTCGTTTGTTCAAATGTACTAGACAATATGCAATATGAATAGACAATGTCCAGTGCATTTTCATATAATAACATTGCTTGCCTTACGTTAAAAACCAGGGTTATTGTCCACACAACTAGAAATTAATTGTCCCAAATGGATACTTTATTACATTATACATGTCTTCACGACATATGTTTAATCATAGATCATAACTTATGTATCACCAAAAATGAATTATCCATAAGAACATTAGTTGAATATACTAACATGATAAATATTGGTGAACAATTTTTTCTCCCTCAATCCACACATGTAACCTCCATTTCAGATTTTAGATTCGCCATATTATGCATTTGTATGTTATTCATGTTCTGTTGTACTTGATTTAATGTGTGTTCTTACCATGTTAGTTTTATTTGTTTAGGTCATCCCCACATGCTTTTCTTGTAAGTCAAAACCCCTCCCCCTTCCCCCCTCCCCCCCCCCCTCCCTCCCCCCCCCCCCCCCTGCCCCTTTTTTCCTTCTCCCATCCCTCCTTGCCTCCCTGGGCACCCTTTTTGCACTACATAGCCATGTATCGCTATGTGTTGAGGACTCTCTGTTGTTGTTTATAGTCGTTGCCTAGCAACGACGTGCTACGTATCGGCAAAGAGGTCTGGGCGCTGAAGTCAGATGCGCGTCATTCCCCCTGTCCTCAGACATACTCAGGGCAGCTGGCATTACTATTGGCTGGGAGCCTCAGCCAATGAGGCTATAGCTTGGCGATTTTTAGCCAAAAGGAGTAGCGCTAAGACGCAGGGGGAGGTACTTCACCCCCCTTCAAAGTTATACACGGCAAATAGTCATTCTGTGCGCAGGGAGTCCCAGCCAATTAGATTATAGATTAGCGATTTTCGCGCCAAAAGCAGGGAGCGCGATGACGTAGGGGGGCGGGCTTAGCCCTTTAAATCAGTGGGGATGAATGGTGCGGATCAGCTCTATGACTAAGGACTATACCAGTCCGAAACGCGTCAGAGTGTGTGTCCCCTGTACCATGCTGTTTCAATAAAGGATTTTTAACCACACCTTGCTGGTCCTCTACCCTATTTTGCTGTGCACCGCAGGAGTCTTTGGATTTCAACCTCTACATGAATATTGAGCGTGCTGCACGCTGCATTGGAACCAGCCTGCTGTGAGTATATTTTTCCCTCACAGGGATACTGGATGACCTGCAATAGTGCTGCAGCACAAGGGTTGTGTATGGCCGAGCTCCATACAACAATGGTATGTTAACCTTGATTCCATCATGACACATGGACTACTGCCATTACACTGAGTGTCTTTTTTGCTGCATTTATATAGCACTGGGTCTCATTACTCTACCTGCTGGCTGATACAGTTTCCTGTTACCATGATATGTGGACTTATATTGATTATTGTTTAAAGGTTCAGATTTGGATTGAGCACTGTGATTGGGACTCATGCCCCAAACCACCGTTTACTTTATATTGAATAAAAATTTATTATTTTGATTAGCTAAGTAGAGTGCATCATTAAGGGATCTTTATTATCCCTGATAGCACCTCTTTAGATTGTAATTATCTTTAGCTGAGCAGGAAATCCCCTCCCCCTTTCCTATAGGGAAAGTTCAGGCAGAATGGAGTTCCTGACGAGATGAAGAATCTTCTACACCCTTTCAGGTACATTTGGAGTCGCTGCTGAGATTCACACCTGGAGTGCCCGATCTAAATTCAATTCAAATCAAAGAAAGGAACATGTCCCTACCGTCCCGCCAAAGCGTCCACGAGTGGGTCCAACAACACCAAGTATCTCCCCACCACGTGGTCACTATTAGCCAGGCACCAGTGTCACTGCCCTTACCTGACCTGCCACTGTGATTTACAGGAGGACAATGTCCCACAGTTTCTGCAGCAACCTGAAGCCCACCTGGCGGATGTCCCATCATAAACCCCAAACTAAGCATCAAAATAAAAAACACCTAGTGTCATCCCTAGCGTAGAGGAGTTTTAGATGCTTACATCTGTTCATCTCCCAAGAAGTCTTAGCCAAAGTAAAGTAGGCAGCCGACGGTCTGGTCGGAGCCACCACAGTTCCTGCAGTTCGGATGGAGCTCAGCTACTCACTGGAGTCCTACTGCAGCTGTTTCAGTCAGCTGTCCCTGACGCAACCCTATTGCAAGCTGAAAGCCTTCTCTGGGGTGCGGCCCATGCCACTGGGAGAAGAGGCATTTGAAGAATGGAGAGACTATGCGGTGCAAGCACTATCAGAATGGACTTGCACAGACGCTGTCAAGAGACAGAGAATTGTGGAATGTCTACGGCCCCCGGCCGCCAATATCGTACAATTATATCGTGAGTGCCATGAAGAGGCTGATGCCCAGGATCTGATTTGGGCATTAACCAAAGTCTATGGCACTAAAGACGACCCCATTGCATTGCTGGCCCAGTTTCATGCCCTCAAGCAAAAAGAGGGGCAAGACTTATCCGAATTTCTATGACGGCTGCAGCTGGCTCTGTGGACCCTGATTAACAAGAAGGTCATCCGCGTGGCTGAGCTGGATGACTATAGAACCAAGCAATTCTTGCGGGGAGCATTGCTCACACACACCCTCGTGGCCAGGAACTGCTGTACTCTTTCTACAATGAATCCTCCAAACTTTGAGGACCTAATGGACCAAATACAGGAGCAGGAGGCCATTTTGCAGTTTCAGACTCCCAAGATGGCCTTGGAGTCCTCCAAAAGGGAGAGTAAATCCACTCCATCTAAGAAGCCTAGTGCGAAGGAGATTTCTGAGGATAATATCCCACAAGGTCCTTCAAGACAGACTAACTCGACGCCTAGGAGATCGGCTTCTAACTCTGGGTTGAGTGCGACCCGAAGCAACAGGTGCTTCAACTGTCACCAAGAAGGCAATTTCACCCGGGACTTCCCAAAGTCAGATACTTCCACCCCCAGAGCTATGGCCTTCACCATGCAATCGGCAGAACAGCCATCCAAATCCTCGGATGGTGCCCCTGCACCCAGTCCCGAAGAGAAGATCCCATCAGATGCCTTCACTCGAGTAGGACCTGCGGCCATAATATGAGTTATAGTAGAGGGAATCTACACCTCCGTGTTGCTGGACACTGGGTCTCAAGTGACCATCATCTACCGCCCCTTCTACGACCTGCACCTCAAGCATCTGCCTATGCAGTCGGCAGAAAAAATGAAATTGTTGGGCTTTAGCAGCGAAGACTACCCCATTGATGGTGTGGTTCAAGTGCAGTTAGACATACCGCAGCTCAATACTAACAAATCCCATCCCATGGTAGTAGAAGCGTTGATATGTCCCGAGCCCCGGAACATGCAAATTCCCTCATCAATGTAGAAAAACCTCCCAAAAAGAGAAAAAAGCGCCGCACAGCACGAAGAAAGGATGAAAGCTGATGTGGAAAGTTAAAAATAAGCTTTATTTGCACAAGGTGCAAGCAAGTCCTCTACTGCGGGATTCTATAACACAGTGAGGGTACTCGTAGATTGCGAGCTCCTCAGACAAGTGATAACTCACACACCTGTTTCGTAAGTCACGAGAGATATAACACTATCCCCTTATTCCAAATACCTGTGGTAAACATCCCAACATGAGTGCACGTGCAGGACGGTTCCGATCCTGGGGGCGAGAGCAAGTCGTGGAAAGATGTGCGGGCTATGGACTGCCGAGGGAGTATACTTCATCCATTATGGGTTGCCTAATCGGATGCACTCAGATCAAGGGAGAGACTTCGAAAGCAAGTTGATCAAGGAGCTTCTAAACTTGCTCAACATCGAGAAGTCTCGCACAACTCCATACCACCCTGAAGGAGACGCCCTGCCGGAAAGACTCAACCGAACCCTACTAGATATTCTAGGTACTCTAGGTACTCTAAAGGGCTCTGAAAAGCCGAGCTGGAGGAAGCATGTCGAAACGCTAGTGCATGCCTACAATTGCACCAGACATGATTCCACCGGGTACACACCCTATTTCATGATGTTCGGCTGAGAAGTGTGACTACATGTGGATATTCGCCTCTTAGTGTCCACTGACGGAGTACCAAACATGACACAATACAAGTACGTGAGGCGGCTCCAGGTTAACCTTCATTGAGCATATCAGCTGGCAGAGAAAGCCACAGCCAGGCTGAACGAAAATAACAAGCGGAGGTATGACCACAAGGTCCACCATTGGGAACTTCGGGCCGGAGACGCAGTTCTCCTACGAAACTTAAGAATCCAACGGAAGCACAAGCTAGCTGACCGGGCCTCCCTGTATACCATATCCGAGATGTGGATGGAAGGTTAAGGGTCTGGCATCGAAACTACTTGCTACCAATTCCTCAAGTGGGGGAAGACGAACCTGAACCATCTCCAGTAATGTCGACCAGTAACCCACAGGAGTCCAACAAAACTCTGGATACTGTAACAACACTTGACCAAGATCGATTGGAAGGAACCTCTGCCGTAAACAACGGAGACTGGTGGGCACCACCCAAAGAAGTGACATGTAATGAGCCAGTGCCTCTTGTACCCTCCCCAGTGCCTTCAACAAGCCAACCACTCGACCCAAAGAGTCTGAGCTTTATACCAAATAGATTGTACAGAAAATTAGCAAAAATAGCCCCAAATCCAGTGCTCCAAAGAAACCCAAGTATGGTGTAGATGTACTGATGCAGCCACGAGTATCCGAACACTTGCCTTTGAAAATCTGGGGCAATACCCCAGTAATGCTGCAACATTTCTGTGCATTTCTGCAGACAGACTAATGGCCCATCGGATTAACACAGCGGGGGTCCCTGGCAGTCTCATTCAAACAGACTGCCAGGGACCCCTGCTGTGTTAATCCGATGGGCCATTAGTCTGTTTGCAGAAATGTCACAGAAATGTTGCAGCATTACTCGGAGATTGCCCCAGATTTTCAAAGGCAAGTGTTCGGATACTCGTTGCTGCATCTGTAGTAATAAATATTGGCATCAAAGTCTCTTAATGTATCAGCAGGGTTAATGTAATACCTGGTTACAATGAGTCCATCTGAGCGCGGTCTCGTGAAGATAAGTATAATATAATGATATGCAAATCCTGTTGCTGGAGTTGACGTGTCACGCCTGAAGCCTCGCTGGAACGCGACTCAATGCACAATCACCACCCGGCAGTAAGGACTCCAATGTATACCATATTCATCTGGCTTACAACAAAGCACAACTAATGTTGAAAGTGAAGAGACTCGGGGTCGTTGGATTCTACAACAGGCAGAGGATGTAGCCGAGCTCCCTCTTACCTCTGGTGTAGGGAGGGGGGTTCTGAGCCGCTGGAGCTCCATGGCGGAACCAGAGTACAGGGGGCCACCATCTCGGGGCTCGCGCATGCGCGGATGCGCAGTAATGTTGCAGTGGCGATCTTAGGTGGCTCCGTATACATAGCATTGCAGGACTACATGTGTCAGAATCCTCTAGGAGGGAGAGATATAGAGGTTTGGCATGAACGGAGACCACGAGTCAATCAAGCAGGAGCCGGCAAAGAGGATAGACGTGTCCAGGAAGCCAGTAAGCCCCTGAACTCAGCCAGAGTTCTTCCTTAGGCCCCAGGTAGTCCCCTCACCATAGTGGATGTGTGAGGGACCGCCCGCAGTATAGGGAGTTACCCTTAGAGGGTAGGAGCTGTCCAAAGGCAGTCGGACAGGGGACAGCAAGGAGACGGGTAGTGTCCAGGAAGCAGTGCTTCCCTGGACTAGGCTAGGATTCACTACCAAGGCCCCAGTTAGTCCCCGATCCCTCCAAACAGTACAGTTTTGTAGTGAAGGCCCCAGATAGGGACACTCCCTTTAGTACTGTTGTAGTAGTATTGCACCGTGTCCGGATGGCCACGCGGTGCCCTGCGGCCTGTGACCAGGCCAGGCCCTATAGACATTATGGGAGGCACTCCTGCTGGAGCTCCCCCACAAGGCGGATCATCACTGTAAGATGAGAGGGGATTTTGCAGACCCTCACATATTGGGACCACGACTGCGGCTCTGCAATAGAGAATCTCCACCATTCCCTGGTCTTAGCCAGGAAGGTACCCACTGTGCATCACACAACACAGTTAGCGCTACCTCACATTTGGGTGGGCCTGCTTGTGTGGACATCGGGTTGCAGGTGCCCAGGGCATCCTCAGTACTTTGGGGGACTCACTCTTGGTGTTGGTATTGCATTGGGGCATTGTTATCCTTATTGTTATTATATGTGCCTGTGTCAGTAAACTTTAGTTATATACCTTTGTGTGTATCACTTATTACTGTTATTGGTTCCTGTGATGGGTTATACCACCAATGCTGGGATGTCTCACTGGTGGAGGCGCTGTCCCGAGAGGAGAATGAGCTCACCCCAGGCTCCCAGTGGCGGAGGCTTAGGCCTCCTGTGAGCGAACAGGTATAACAGCACACGTAGTTCCCTTAGTCACAGGGAAAGGGGGCTACATTATATATATATATATATATGTGTGTCATTGTGTGTGTCCCCATCAGTCAATGTGTGTGTGTATGTCTGTCAATCGGTGTGTGTGTGTGTGTGTGTCTCTCTCTCTGTTTGTGTTGTGTGTATGTCTCTCTCTGTGTTCTGCCCCCCCTCTCTCCTGACTCCCCCCACACCCGGAAGAGCTGCGCATGGGGGGCTCTGTCTGAGTCTCCTGAGCAGCTCCCCCCTCTCCATCTTCCCCCACTACCCGCCGGTGGAGGTACACAACCAGAGCAGCCCCCACTCTCTCCTCCCAGCTGAGCTGCGGACATGGCTGTGTGTGTCCTGCTGCAGCCAGCCCCCCGGCGGAGGCACGGGGACACCAGGGGGGAGGGGGTGGGTGCAGCACGCGGGCGGTGTTTGGCGCATCACGGGAAGGGGGAGGGGGCACAGCTTGTTTATACTGGTGTAGCCATGAATCTTCTTGGCTACTAATCTGCCCTGCCTAACAAATACGCCCTGGTACCAGTGCAGACAGTGTTAGGGTTAATCCGGGTTTTCCCCCGCAGTGAGCAGCTCCTTGAGTGACAGGGGAGGTGGGCTCAGGGTCTGTGCTCTGCCCAACCAGGGGCTCAGACCTAGGACTTTCCCCTTGGTACATAAGGGGCTGCACAGCTGAATTTAGTGGGCCTCTACAGAGTGGTTCTCTGAGTTGGAAGCGTGGAGCAAGGGCTCTGGCCACCTTCCTTCCCCTCCCTTAGGGGAGTGGGACATCTACCTCTTATTCCACTAGGGAATGAGAGGAGCTGAGGATAGACCCTTGGAGCCTCAAGCCTCCTGGGTTGAGCCAGGGACCACCCGAGTGTACCGGTTGTATACTGTGTTTTGATGTTGGAAGAATAAAGACCGTTCCTGTTTTATATACTCCTGCCTGAGAGTGCAGTTATTTGGGGGGAGTACCAGAGAATTTTCCTGCAAGGACTGCACCCAGTTCTGCTGGGGGCGCTGCACCAGTAAGAAAGAACCACCTAGCAATGAAAACCTGTCCTGTTCGTCCCCACTACCATCGGCGGGCGCTCAGTATTCTGTGAGCCAGCAGGTGAGCAGCACAAAACACTGTGTAATAGTGAAATCTCCCAGAAGGTGGGGGAAAACCTGTTACACTGGTATGATTTAATGGTGGTGTTTTGGATATTAGTTTGATGTGATGCTATGAGTGCAGATCTATTTTGCTGTATTTCTTTAAAATATATATAGCATGGGTCCCCCTGGTCCCCTTTTGCCCCCTTTGTCCCCTCACCTCTCGGCGCGGTTGCACCTGACAGCGGATGCAGGGACAGGTGCGGGTGGCACTGCAGGGGTTGTGGAGTGGCGATCGGCTCCGGCGGCTCTCTCTCTAGATGGAAGGGCTCCGCGGGAACTACAGCCCCCAGAAGGCACAGGGGGCTGCTATCACGAGGCGTGGCACAGCCAATAGGGCTGCAGGCTTAATAGAGCAGGAGAAAGGATACATTTCACGCTCTGAGACCACGCAGCCAGTCGGAGCTGGGACAAGGAAGGAAGGGGTAGGTGGTATGTGCAGTGTGTCAGTGGCACCTGCATTAGGCCAGAGACCCCCTGGCCCCAGCTAGCCCCCAACTCCCCTCAGCTTGTGGTTGCTGCAGGGACATGCCCATAGATAGGGACACTGTCCCTGTAGCATAAGAGATAGGGACACAGCCAGGACGTGGCTGAATCCTGGCCTACGTTGGTCTGGG
The DNA here is from genome assembly GCF_040206685.1 of Ascaphus truei. Lineage (NCBI taxonomy): Eukaryota > Metazoa > Chordata > Amphibia > Anura > Ascaphidae > Ascaphus > Ascaphus truei. The sequence goes on along the minus strand of NC_134485.1, from coordinate 143,662,410 downwards.
ACCAGACCATCTGCTACCTTCAGAGACTCTCTTCAGTGTGGTACCCTTCAGCTGGATACCACCCAACGCGGAGGCGGACACATCGCTGACATCGTTGGACAATGAATCCCATCTTCTACATGGCGTCCGGGTGCGAGACCACCCGGCTGGTACCTCCCTCCACAAGTGCAACAACGTACACCTCAGTTCTTGTGGGCAACGCTGACCTACACATTTGGGTGGGTCACTACTCGTGGACACCAGGGTGGTTGGGTCCCCGGGGGACCCTTAGGTTGGGAACTATATCATTGAGGTGTGATCATGGTGTTGGGGACACAGTGTGAGGTTGTGGCCCTGCGAGGTCTGAGTGTTTCTATATTAATATTAGTATTAGTTACATGTGTATAGTAAACCGGTTATATTATACAAGTGTGTATTCGTTATTGTCCTTCACAGGGTTATCCCACACTGTAAGGAACCCCCACAGGTGGAGGCACTGTCGACCGAAGGTTCACCCCAGGTTCCCAGCAGCAGAGGGTCAGACCTCCTGTGAGCCACAGGTAAAGCAGCACATACACAGTAGCCACCATATCTTCCAGGGGGTGGTGGAAAGTGCGCTACATATAATGCAACTACTGAATCAGTATTTTCACTATACGGTCTATATTTTATAGTAGAACACATCAAACTTTAAAACTAGTGAAAACACACACTCAGTATCATTATACACATAACGTACTGTACAGAGCTAAATTCTAAAATTTGAGTCTGTTAATGACCAGGAAGAACATATAATTGCAGCCATTTTAAATGTGATGCACAGAACACATGGGCTTTCACTACAATGGTCAGGAATTTACCTAACTATTTGATATAGTTAATTCATTGTTTTTGGCTTTAAATGTAATGGTATATGCAAATGTTACCGTGGCAGGGTCGTGCATTTCCAGAGCAAAAAGCTTAGTGTGTGCCTGTGTCAGTCAGGTTCTTTTTCTGAAACTGTAACCCCACTCCCCTCTCAGGAAGCAAGTGTCTTCAACTCCTAGGTTGAATGAGTTTAAGTGGTATTAAATTACATGCATCTTGCAGTCATATCTCACTGATACTGCAGCTGAGGTGAAGAGAGTTCAACATACATTGGCCTCCTCCTTTCCCTGATCCTACTGTATAGTGCATATAGTTTCAGGGTTACCGCAGCACCTGAATCCAGCAAGCTGACTGCTTGCCGGTCACCGACTGTGACCGTCGTGAGGTGTCTGCTCCGGCCATCCTTCTGCCGCAGCTCTGCTGGTGCACCGGGATGTCCGCCGCTCCTGGCTGTGGGCACCAAGGAAACCAGGGCAGGCTCTCCATGGGACATCCCGCTGGGGGTTGTTTCCATGACTGGGCTGGGATCCTTAGTGGAGGCCACCCGTACTCGGGCTACCGGCCTCGCAGCTGGGGTGCGTTGCCCCTGATGGGGTCCGCTGGAACGCAGAGGCTCCGGGCAGTCCGGCTTGATGTGTCCCATGCGGTTGCAGTTGTAGCACCGCCGCTCATGCCGGAGCTCTCCCATCTTGGATGGACTGCTGCCCGCAGGCGGCTTCTTGTCCACTGGGGAGTGGTGTGGACCCCCTTGGCGGGGACTGTCTCCGCCGCTTTGGTCGCTGCCTTTGCGTTGATCAGGGCTCGGCTCGTGATGTAGTCGTCCGTGAGCCTTGCTGCCTCCTGGTGAGTCTTGTTTTTTTTGTCGAACACCCAAGCTCTCACTGCCGGAGGGCACTGTTGTAGAAGCTGTTCTTGAAACACCAGGTCCAGCAGAACCTGATAAGTCTTAGCCCCACACCCCTCCAGCCACCGGGTCCCGTGCAATGCCATGAGGGCACCAAAGGTCACAAAGGACTCCAGAGGTTGTTTCTCCTCCGTCCGGAACTTGCCACGGTAAGCTTCTGGGGTGAGAGCATATTGGACCAGCAACAGTTCTTTCAAATGCTCATAGTCATCACTGAGCTCATCCGGAACAGCCAGCACGGTCTGTTTGGCCAGACCGGACAGCAAGGGGTCAAGTCGCATGACCCGTTCCTGTGGAGGTACCTTGTACCGCCGACACTGCATCTTAAAGTTCCTTAAGAAGCTGTCAATATGGTCGGCACCCTCCACAAACTTGGAGAAGCTGTGAAGGTTCAGCTGGGGAGCATTCCGGTCCACATATGAGGGGGGGGTAAGCGGGTCGGTTTACCGCCAGAGTCAGGAACTGCAGTCGCTCTTCCGCGGTCCCTCTGTCTCCCTACGTAGTAATTAGTGCCAGCATTTCAGGGGTAAATGGATTGGTCGGCCGCAACGGCCAATGCCCCTCCTGCTGCATTACTCCTGTGGTCGCGGAGTTCACCCAAGTCTCTGCCGTCCCGGCCCTGGGTCCATTCCCTGCTCTCCGGGCGGTTGATGTACGGCCGCTGAAGCTGTGGTTCTTGGCTCAGGCAGCCGGGTTTCGTGCACTCTGATCGCCTCCTCCATCTGTTCCATATCCCTGCCCTCCGTGGGCAGCCCGTACTCAATAAACCTTTCTCTCAGCTGTGCCCAGGTCCGGACAGTAGATGAACCGGCACCCTCGCTCATGCTTAGATAATTCTTGCGAGTAGTTTAGAACAATGAGGTGGTACAATATCCCCTGTTATATGTTGTACAACAGTGTGTCCAGTATCACTAGCCTTAGGAACTCGCACTTTACCCGAGTTCCCGCTGTATTACAGAATCCCGCAGTAAACTGTAACACAGATTCAATTCAATCCCGCCGCTGCCACCAGTTTATTATAAGCCTGTCACGATAGCTTACAGGGTTATAATATACACCAAAATAACTGGGTTGAATTGAATGCGACTGTGATATGATAAAGAAAGTTTATTCTTCAGGGAAGGTGAACACACAAGATTGGACAAATAACAAATGGAATATTTACACTTACGTGGGGATAGGACAATGAAGTAATCAGGATTCAGATTAGCAATTCATCAGGCATCAGTTATCAGTCAGGTAAAATCATGAAGAACACTGGGCATAGAGCTTACCATCGTTTTTATGTGATTTGGGCTCTATACCCTAACATTGGGTCTTAGGTATTGGCTAACAATTATTTGTACCCTATCACCTTTTGCCAGCTAACGTGGGAAGCACTTTGGTACCTGCCCCTAGCTAGCTGGCACATGCGCACAATCCCTTAGTCAGGCTCCCATTTTCCTAACCCCACTCAAAAGAGTTGGTGTCACTAAGTCTGCCAGATGGGGATCTGGGCCGGAGAAACCTGACTAAAGGTGTGAATTATAGCACTTCATGTGAAAGGCCATGTCCTGCTTTCTCTCCACCCTGTATATACAAACCGGGGGGATCAGCCTTTGATCAGTGGCCTTTGTGTAGACATACTGTCGCCCCCTGACCATTAACATACTGTATGGGCCAGTAGTTCTTGCGGGCTTTACACTAGGCATAAAATACAGTGAGTTCACAATATTTTATATACGATAAAATATTCCGTTCGGTTGGGCCGAGCGAGCTACAAATTGCCATACCCTCATGCCGGAGGGGCTTCTACATGGTGGAGATAACAATATATGACTTAAACACCACATGTTAGACATATAGCATTTCTCTGCCATTGGAGTCAATGGCAGAACCACATTTTAAACAGTTACCCATACTCCGTTCGGTTGATCGGAGATGGAAATTGCCATGTAATCATGCCGGAGCAGTGACTGCATGGTGGCCAAATCCCAGCCCTCTAGTGCTTACCGAACCGGAGATACGGGTTTTAGGTTTTCGCACTTTCGCACTTGGTGTTTTAAAACCAAGCGGCTTTTCTCCGCCATTGTGGTCAATGGGGCGACCCTCATGGCGGACGCGACCCTTTCCCGTGGCCATTGCCCGTCGGACTCTGTTGGGGTAGAGTCAGGAGTTTCCCCTGAGCTAGGGGCAAAAAGAATTGGACCGCTACCTGCCCTAGGACCGGAGTTACAATTTTAATATGAATGAACTTGGCCATGACCAAGTTCCCATGCCAATTTAGTGATCAAAAGCTTTTCTTGAAATTGTATCCGCTTTCGGAGATTGCGGTTTGGCCGGCAGCCAACTCATTCTTGGAGAGTGGACTCGAGGAATCCCAAAAGAAAGGCATTACGCCATTCACTTCAATGGAGAAATTCCGCTCATCCTCTCGGGCGCCATCTGCTGCTCTTCTTTGATATCAGGCCAAAACCCTTGAAATCTCCATAGACTTGCATGGAGCGCCAATGGCGACCTATGGGACGGGCTTCCAACCGGGATTAAAAAGGCGGGAAGGGGAACAAAGGGCCATAAACATGTAAATACCATTCACCCTTTCTCTCCCGACCTGATCCCAGTGTATGTGTTTGGTGCATACACTGTAAGGGGAGAAATACATGTAACCAGAACACATTTTGCACTGAGGCAGGGGAATAAAAACACATGTAATCATTATTACAGTTAACCCCTCGCCTCCAACATGATGGTAGGGGTGGCCAGCTGGGGTGTAACACCTTTATTACCGGGCCAGCCCCCATCGCTACACCGACAGAGGACAAGCCAGTACATAGGCAAGAACCTTTAATAAGTAATCAAGACTCCACACAGAACAGAACCAGAGGCATGAGCATAAGGAGTCAGGACACAAAACACAGGCAGGGGAAGAACAGGAAACTGTAAGGACAGAGGACAGGATCACCAAGAGGAGACAGACAGACAGAGGAACCCCAGAGCACACAGAAACAGCAGCACACCCAGTAGACAGACAAGGAAACTGTGGCTGGGAGCAGGATGCCTAGGAAGACTCTGACACTACTACCCCCTCCCAAGAGCGTTCTCCGGACGATCCACCAAGTTCTTCAGGGAGTCCTGACGGCCAAAGTACTTGTCCCCACAGTGACGGCACAGGAACAAGAAACTGGTCCATAAGAGCTCTTCATAAAAATCAGTGAGGGTATTGAGTTCACTTTCCATGGTCTCTTTCTGTGACCAACATATCTCTTTTAGCTTTGGAATCTCTTTCTCCAACTTAATCTTTTCAGACTCCAATTTAGCACTAAATGTCTGTTCCTTGTAACCCTTGCTTAGGTCTTGCAAAGCCTCTGCCAGCTTGCTTTTGAATTCTGTCTGATGTCCGGAAGCTATTTCTACTGTCATCAACACACCAAACTCCCTTCCAAACCTATTGGGACCAGCTGTACGGGTGGACCAAACTCCATCCTGAGGCATACTCCGTCCCACAATGAGCAGCCACTTTACCTTTTGTTTCAACATTGCCCCTGTGACAAAATGGGCAGCAAGGATTCCAAAATTAAAGGTGAAGTCCTGTCCTGCTGCCCATTACTATCAGTAACCCTGGGGCTAATGGTAGGCCCCAGTATTTTGCCCTTACATTATTATGTAAGTGTATGTTATGTTAAACACGTGAAAGCAGTGGTACTGCTTTATCTCAATGTGTATTTTGCCTTAAAACTCATAAAAGCAGTGATCCCGCTTTGTCCAAGTGCTTAGGGACGTGTGGAGGTAACCACAGGACTTATTCATGATCGAGCTATGATGCTTGGGTCGTTCCATATTTCAGGCCCGTTTAGATGGATCTTTGTGGCTTGGGTGCAAAGTACATCGTTTGCAGAGGCTGGGGTGCAAAGGGGGCCTGCTGGGATTCAACACAAAAGCAGAGCTTTGTTCTGTACGGACATGCTGTATCCCCAATAGGTTGGCGCTTTACAAATAAACATTGATAATAAATAATAGCCCAAGGTCATGCTACTAAATATGTTTCCTAAATCATCCAAAATCACACTTACATTAGGTACAGCTAGCTACGTAGCATCAGTTTAATAGTTTCACACCATGAAATGTATGTGTATGAAGATTACTTTTTTGGGTTGCATAGCCACCAAATCCCACTATTTTTGTTTTTTTGTCACTGGACAGCTGAGTAAACCCTGCTGAGTGTTTCACTAGATTTCAAAGCAGAGGATTGCATGGAAGAATGAAACCCATTCACTTAGTCCCTAGCAACAGCCTATGTGGCGGAAGCAGCTACTGCTCACAGGCTACGAGGGAAGAGCTAAACTGCCTGCGTCTCCCATGCTGACACTGTCCTTGTCTGACACTGGGCGGAAGTGAAGTCACAGGAAAACTTGAACGAAACGAGATCACTCCGCGTGGATTCATTCAAGTCAATTGCACTTAAAACATCCGGGGAAAAAAAGAAAATAGGTCAGTTATAAAACCAACTACCGGTAGATGCTATGCACCAACTTCAAACACACACACATCTGCTAATAATCGTCCATATCACATATTTTAGGTTCTGCGCAAAAGAATCGCGGCACATAGGAAAGAAAACGTCAAACGGCCGCGAACTCTTTGATGGGGGCGGAAGGACAAGCCGTAGAATACGTCGTGCGTGATATAAAAACACTGTCGCAGCGCTCTCGCCATCATAAGTGAAGTGTTCAGAAATGATTCCGGAAGGGAGCCAGCGATAGACACAGAGCTCATCTGTTTACAAGGCACCAAGTCAACCTCACTAGCCGCCTGTCCTTTGTTCCTGCGGATTACCTTCACCTCCTCCCGCCGCCTCACCTGGTGCTTCTCCCTTCCAAAAAGACCAATAAACGACAGAAGACCTGTCTCCTTTTCTTCTTCTTCTGTCTGTTGCATCCGTGATTGTTGTGTATTATCCTCGTTGGCCATCGGGCAAAGACACAAAGAAGCAGGGTGCATCTGAACGTATTGAACAGCCTCGACCGCTCCTCCCAGCCGCAGGGAAAGAAGCGGCACAGTTGGCCCTGTTGGTGCTCCCTCGCCCGGTGTCACACTGAAAGAGTGACCACAGAAATACAGGTCTCCGGGTGCCATGGGGCAGCTTCTCCTGTGAAAGGAAGGAGCTACTGGGCTCAACATTAAAACCTACATATCAACATCATGCTACTTTGTCAGCCAGAAGACTGGGATGACGGGTGTAGGCACTTGTATATATGTATATGAAAACATGTGTTAAATCCTGTCTCTATTAACTGCTTCAGGAAATTTACATCAACATTAGCATCTGCATGGGACCAAGCAACCCATAATTATGTGAAATAAACGCAAACACCTGTTTTTGTAAAAAATAAATATGTAAGTAAATAAAATAACCTCACAGCTGCCTGGGACACCCCCCTCTCCCCCCCCCCCCCCCACATCATTACAAGTATGAAGCTGCACCAGCACATATCTTAAACCCCCCCGGCGCCTCTGGTTCCTGGACCTCCTGAAAAGAGTGGGATATTAGACTGAAAGAATCATTACAAATAATAATTTTGTTGCAGAATAATTTATCGACATCAGTAAGTGTGGACCCTGTCGATGAGGGTTGTTATGGTTCAAGACAAGTGAAACCCGGTCAAAGTGAGAGGATTGACCAGCCTGGAGAAAAAGTGGCCCCTCCAACAGTCACGTTTACTTGAACCTTGCCCTGGATTGAACATCTAGTACACCATGTTGAAGCTGCCTCCTTACTCCACTTTGTAGCCACAGTGTCCTCTGAACACCCCCCACAGCATCGTGGAAAGAAAAGAAGATCCTATGATGGTAGAAGCATCAACTTTGCTGGGAGACAGTTACTTTTTCAACAAGGAAGAGAGACCAAGTTGAGTGTGTGGTTGTTGGAAAGGAGGCGACGCTGCCAAGGAGTAAGCTGCATCATTGTGCACTGAATGAACATCCCTGCAGCTTGAGGATGGAGGTGGTGGGCGATTTCGAGTACAGCAGGAAGGACCTCATAGGGCATGGGGCCTTTGCTGTGGTCTTCAAAGGCCGCCACCGGAAGGTAATTATAGTAGACCATGTGTCCACCCTGTGCATGTCCCATACACCCTGTTCTATGGTTGCAGTGCAATGGTTAAATAGCTGTATTGGACCAACTGGCCAACATTTGTAGATGATGCTTTCTATGGCTCCAGTGTTCTTACTGAGTGTTTTCTTCATAGGTGAGAGACATCTGAAGAAGAGACATGACCTGACAAACCTGTGTTATGGACAAGCAGTCAGTTGAAAAATATATAATAGATTGGTAGCGAGGATTGAATGAATGTTTATTACAGCGTACGCAGGATTTGGTGTACATATGACATTATTTTTGATAAAGCAGTCAATTGCAAAGAGCACCTGACAATGTAGACTAGGCATGCTCTGTTTTTCCTTTTTTAAATATCCTACGTATTACAGCATCTATGAAGATCGTGCATGATGGTCCGATATGTAATCAAGCATCTCCTTATTGATATTATACCATAAATCCCAATTATAGTCCATAACTCTTAAGTACAACACTAGCAAACAAAAATATTTAAGTTACAATGTACAAGGATTCCTGCTCATTGGCACACATTGATATAAGATGGCTATGAAAAGAGACACTTGACTGAATCTATCAATAATAAATTATTGGTATAAATAGGCATCTGCATATGTCACAGAGCATGGCCGTTAGATAACACTACAAATAGATACACTTGTAGGCACAATAAGTAAGAAGATAAAAGACGTCTATATTCTGAATGGGACAGGCTGGACATAAGAGGATGCAACTGCGATCATTAATATTTTATATGTACATTTCTGGCAATGAATACTTTGTTGTTCATAATAAAATAGTACTGGCACAATACAGCTTTGCTCTGAAAAGTGCACAATCCAATTTCTTTTTACTAACATGCAAAGGGCGTAACTCTTTCGTTGTAGAAGAGGTCTCTGGCAGTGAATGGGTTAAAAATAACATGTCCAAGTTTACAGCTGAGCCTTGTATTTTAATATTAGTGGCTTGCTTAACCACAAAGTCTCCTTTTACTGTGTAGGGCATATCACACATACAGATGTGCATCTGACAATTCATTGTTGCCTAAAGTGAGATGTTAAACTGTATTCTTGATTTTTCAAAGTCCCTGTATTGGACTACTTATTCTGTCATAGCTTTACCCGAATTTAATGTGCAAGCATCCTAAATGTGTGCCATTTGTAACCAGTCCTTTCTGCAACATAGATATAATTTCCATAGTCTTGATAAAGGTGTATGCAAGGTCCTCACCAAGCTTATTTCTTGAGATATGGAGTGACAGACGGCACTGCAGCTTTGAGATTTGTGTTTGCTGTGTGAGATAGGGCTGACACAGCTTTGTTATTGATGGGCTGATGTTGCAACATTACACTCCTTTGCTGCCAGAGAAGCTTGCAGCACATTGCAAGGCAATTCATTTCTGGGAATTCTGGCACTAAAGGTGTTAATATTTGGTTTATGTCCTTTTCTCAATTTTCCTGTTTCTGTATGGATTAAACATCTGTGATGCAATTGTGTCAACACCTATATGTCCTCATTGAACATACTGTTTACCTCCATCAATGGACAGTGTTGATCACTATGAATTGCATTCACACTGGGTGATCTTCTGAAATGTAATTGTTTCCTAACCCTGGGTTGAAGGTGTCTAAAATTTGGTTAGAACAAGTCTGGTGATTGGCTTGGTTTCTGAGTGAACAATCCTCAGAACTCCCATTCTAACCAGCTACTATCACTACTGTAGTACATGTACAGTAAGATCTCAATTAAAACATTATAAATGCCAATGTGTATAGTCTAGAGCAGTGATTCTCAAACAATTTTTACATTGTGCAACCCTTGCTAGAAAATATTTATTCCGCAAACCCCTAAAAATAAATCCTATTTCCTATTAATCGGTCTATTGATAACAAAATACTTGATCGATCCTAGGCTTTATAGTGTCCTCAACTTGTGTGGGGAACACGCATAATTATAACACGCCCCAAACTGCAACCAAAACGGGTGATCTGTAAATTACTTCAGGAGCTTCCAAAGTTACACCCCACAATGCCTTACTGCTGTGGATGCAAAGCATTGTGGGGAGCAACTTTGGAAGCTATTGCTCTAATTTGACAGCTATACCACCCATGCTAAGGTGCAGTTTGTGGCACTAAGTGCACAGGCTCAAGAACCCACTTTGCTGCCTGGGATCTGCCATTACATTTTTTTCTTTTGGAGACACCTTACAAACCCTATGTTTAGAATCACTGGTCTGGAGTACAGGGACGTCTTAACAGCATTATAGGCCCCCGGGCAAAGCAGGGCACTGGGCCCTGCCAACTCTCTGCTACAAGTCGTAATTTTTCTCCTTCTACCAAGTTAGCGGGAGATTTAAATGTTGAGGCGGGTGATCGGAAAATTAGTGTTAAATTCTGGTCTGTGCATAGATTAGCATGGGGCCCCTATGCTCTTGGGGCCCCTGGGCAACTGCCCAGCGTGCCCATGCGTTAAGACGGCATTGCTGGAGTATAGTTATTACACAAAATGGGTCATTGCTTCAATGTAACTTAACTGCAGATTGTCTTTTGCTTCATACTTTAAATGGTAAGCTCAGAACATGTCAATTTAGACTTCTTCTTGGGCTTCTTCTAAACATGTTTGCTGCTGAAGGAGTCTACAATGCATATATTATTGTGCCTCACTGCATTAGCAATTGTGCCTGCTTATTTCATCTTGGATTTTCAAGGGCTATGAAGTGACTCCAAACCAATTGCTTCCATAGTCAACTCTATCCTGTCTGTAGGCCATATCCCTAAGACCTGGAAAACTGCCAGAATTGTCCCAATCTTCAAAGTGGGGACAAAAACACTGTCTCAAACTACAGGCCAATCTCACTTCTCCCAATTCTATCCAAAGTCATGGAAAAATGTGTCCACTCCCAAGTAAGGGATTTCTATACCAAAACAAATTTCCCTAGCCAATTCCAATCTGGCTTTCGTCCCAAACACTCCACCGCAACTACCCTGCTAAAAGTTTGCAATGAAATCCAGTGTGGAATGGAACAGGGACAACTCACTGGTGCAGTATTCCTAGATTTTGAAAAGGCTTTTGACACAGTTGATCATGCTATCCTGCTTAACAAACTCCAGAGCTCTGGAATAGGGAAGCATGCTTTAAACTGGTTTCAGTCCTACCTATCAGGAAGATCCCAACATGTGTCCATCTCAGGCTCTAACTCCAACCCCCTGGATATCACCTGTGGTGTCCCGCAAGGCTCTGTTCTGGGGCCCCTACTCTTCTCAGTGTTCATTAATGATCTTCCCACAGCTTGTAAGGAAGCCTCAATACACATGTATGCAGATGACACAATCCTATATGCACACAGCCATAGCCTCTCTGACCTTCAACACATACTTCAGTCTAACTTTTTGAGACTCGAAAACTGGATTTCTCAAAACAAACTGTTTTTAAACACTGACAAGACTGTAACAATGGTATTTGGGACCAAGACTAAATTTGTAAAGCTTCCAGTGACTGAGCTCCTGATTAGAACCAACGCTAACACCACCCTAACCCCTGTCACTAGTTTTAAATACCTGGGCTTATGGTTTGACTCCCACTTAACATTCGGGATGCACATTGATACCCTGACAACCAAGACCTACGCCAAACTAGGGGTACTTTACAGGAACAAATCCTCCCTAAGTCTCCTGGTCAGAAAGCGTATCGCACAGCAGATGCTAATGCCAATTATTGACTATGGAGACATAGTATATGGCTCGGCACCTCAAACCCACCTTAGCAAACTTGACACCCTCTACAATTCAATTTGTCGTTTTGTTCTCCATTGCAACTACAACACACATCACTGTGATATGCTCAAAGAACTAGATTGGTCAACACTAGAGTCTAGGCGCAAAGTTCACCTTTCCTGTCTTGCCTTTAAATTCTTCATGGGCAAACTACCCAGCTACCTGAACAAGCTCCTCACCCCTACCACTTGCAGCACTTATCACCTGACATCAGACTCCAAAAGACTGTTCATGGTCCCAAGGCTCAACAAAGTATCCGGACGTTCCTCCTTCTCCTACCGTGCACCCCAAAACTGGAACAACCTACCAGAGACTCTCACATCCACCACCAGTTTAAGTTCTTTCAAATCTAAGGCTGTCTCACATTTTAACCTGGTCTGTAACTGTTTCATACGCTCATAATATATATTTTCTTTAACTGTGCACGCAATGTCTTGTATATAATTTATACCCTGTTCATTTATGTAACTGTACTTGTAACCATGTATTATTTGTTTTACTCTGTGCCCAGGACATACTTGAAAACGAGAGGTAACTCTCAATGTATTACTTCCTGGTAAAATATTTTATAAATAAATAAATAATAAATAATTCGGTGGAGGTGAGAGATAACCCCATGTACTTTATTAGTTCAACTACTGGAACACTGAGATTAAAAATCTCGCCTCAATATAAAAAAATGCACACAATTACATTTGCAATAATTATAATAATTAACACAATTATTCCACATAAGCAGAGCAATGTTATTTGATCACAAACTTGCATAAAGAAAAATGATCCTGCTGCAAACCTCAAACATGTATGTTTCTATATTAGATTTTTTTGTTGTCTTGCATGTCTGCTCTTTACAACCAAGGTATGCTGTCACTGTGTTTGAAATGTGCTTATGTTAATAATATTTGTTTTAAAAGTATGTCAATGACTTCGCATAGAGGTCTGGCAATGAATTGGCAAATAGATCTCTGGGCACTGCCAAGATTTGTTGAGCACTACAACATGCAAAACAGCAAGACTTCTTTATTGTATTGCATGGCTTAATTATTTACAACACACACTCTCAAAAAGTGTGTTTCATTTAGTTTTTCTCTTTCTCTCTTTAGAAAACAGACTGGGAGGTGGCCGTGAAGAGCATCAACAAAAAGAACCTATCAAAATCACAAATCCTGCTTGGCAAAGAAATCAAAATTTTGAAGGTAAGAGATTATCCTTTATTTATGCACTTGTGGATTGTTGAAAGACTGATGTAGCGTCATTGCATAAGCAGCAGTGGGATAAAAGCAGTGCAGACCCAATAGACTTTATGACTGCTCAGCAATATTTTAATAATACCTATTGTATATAAGTCCAAATAGATGGGCACTCCAACCAAACAGTAATATAATAGAGGGCATAGTCAGGCCGCGTTCATGGTGGAGGCGTTGCTACGGGTTTCCGCGTGCATGTGCACGTTTGGGACTCTTCTATGCTACGTTATAGAAGGTAGCACAGTACTGGCGGCGATGTATTACGTCATTGCTGCTGCAGTTTGGAGAGACAAGTCAATTTTTCTTTCCAAGCTGCAGTTGTGTGATGTCAGCGTCACATGAGCTGGTCCAGGCAATGAGGGCGAACCAGCTCTGTGATGTGTTCGCCACCCCCCCGCCACAGATTGCTGTGGGTGCGGGGGCGCGCTTGATAGCCCCTGCCGTCACCATGAGTGCGGCCTAAGGCTTTGTCCATAGACATTTCTCCCATGCAGAGGCACACATAGGCTGAGGGAAAGCACGTGCTTTCCTTGGTTATGGTACGCGCACCGTCCGTGGGCGTGCCAATGACGTCCCGGAGCTGGTTCGCTCTCATTGGGCAAACTTCTCACGTGACCGCCCTATCGCGCGACCCCTCTTGCCTCCGCCCGCACGCTGCATGTACGCAAACACTGCCCTAAGGCTGTCTGTTCGCTCAGCGTGCGGACGCGTCCGCGCTGTCTGCCACAGTATAGACGCAGCCTAAGCCAGTAGACCTAATGGGAAACGGTATTATAAAAAACAAGTCTAAGTGCCATTCATCACTGCTTCAAAGTTTATTGCAGTCCGATCAACGTTTCGACCCCAGTGGAGCCTACTTTTATTTACTTTTTTTTAATTCTAAGTCCATGCTATACAGTATGTTTTTGATTACATTATTTGCCATTCACTTCTGGTGCGCTGTCTTTTGTGTTGTGTGATACATACATATATGTGTGTGTATTCTTCAGTATTAGGTGATACCTTTTTTATTTGGACTAACAATTTATGTCATAGGACAAGATTTCGATAGTTTTCCTCTCTTTCTCGGGTCAGCAATGAAAACTTTCTCGGGTCAGCAATACTGGTTTACAAAGAAATCTATGGTGAAAAACGAGGTTTGGAAAGCAGAAAAAAATAGAGATTTAGATAAGGGTGGGTGACAAAGGGATGTTTGAAGAAATTGGAAGGGTAATAAAATGGTGACAAGGAGGGGGAAGGGGATGCTGCAGGGGGGGGGGGGATAATAGTGAATAAGAACATTGGCAGAGAGACAGGCAGAATAATTACAAACAATTGTGATAGTGTGTGAGAAACCCCATATCCGCATTAAGTCCTTTTGTTTTGGTGTCAAAGAGTCTTATCATTCTGAGTTCAAATGTTTTCCGTTCTTGGGTGCATTTGAACATTCCATTGAGGATTTTGATTTTGTAATCATTTATGGAATGATCTGGTTGTGAGAAATGATGTCCCACTGGTGAGCAATATCTTCCTTCATCATGGTGTTGTATAGAGTGTCTGTCTGTGCATATTCATTCTGCCTTTGAAGTTTTTGGCTGGTTTCCCCAATGTAGCATCCTTGGTCACATTTGTTACATTGAATCATATAAACTACATTCCTGGATGTGCATCAATATGATCCTTTAACATTGAGTGTTCCATGATTGTGATTGGCTGTGGGATTTTGGCATATATGTCTGCAGAGTTTGCAACGTGTGTTGTTGCAAGGTTTTGTGCCATTATCATTGTCTGTAAGTCCTGTATGAAGTTTTCTGTTAACTAATTTCTTTTTGAGGTTTGGTGGTTGCCGGAACGCAAGAATGAGAGGTTTGGGGAAGATTTCTTTTAATGTCACATCCTCTGCCAGCATGAGTTGCAGATCTTTGATTGTTTTTCATATTCCCTATTGGGCAGGGTTGTATGTGGCCACATGTTGTATGTGTGTGGTAGGTTCTTTCTGTCTGTATTGTAGCAGGTGTTCTCGTGGGGCTTTTAGTGCAGATGTAATAGTTCTGGCAATAGTCTTTGGCTTATATCCCTTCTGTCTGTACGATTCGGTCAGGGTTGTGAGATGCCGGTTTCTGTCTTCAGTGTCAGAGCATATGCGGTGGTATCTTTTATAGCCTGGCTGTGTATGATCCCTCGTTTTGTATTGGTGGGATGGAAGCTGGAGTTGTGGCGGTAACTGCATCTGTCTGTTAGTTTCTTGTATACAGATGTGTGTAGTTTGCCATCTTTGAGTGTTACTGTTGTATCTAGAAAGTTTACTAGGTTTGCCGAATAATCAATTTTGAGTTTAATTGATGGATGAAATGAGTTCAGGGACTTGTGGAATTGTTTTAGGTTTCCTTCACCGTCTGTCCATATTATAAACAGGTCATCAATGTATCTGTAGGGTTTGTGGGGACATGTAGTTAGGAATGTTTGTTCAAGATTTGCCATGAAAAGATTGTCATATTGCGATGCCATCTTAGTACCCATTGCAGTCCCCATTAGTTGTAGGTACATTTCCTTGTTGAAGCTGAAGTAGTTGTGAGTGAGAATGTTTGGTAATTACGTCAGCGCTGTATTTCTGATCCAGGGGAGATGTTCACAACATATATATGCGTATAAGTGTCAAAGAGGAGTGCTACTGAGCATGGCAATATATATTTAAAACCAGAGACAGAACATGAAACACAGACAGAGCCCAGTGCTACATCCATTGACACAAATACACAGTACAGTGCATATATATATATATATACATATACATATACATATACATATACATATACATATATATATATACATACATACATACATACATACATACACTAAACAACCATTTTTATTCAAAAGAGATACATATACAGCTGAACCCCGTTATAGCGAGACCCGTTATAACGCGAAATCGGTTATAACGCGGTTTTCACGTGGCTCCCATTTAAAAAAAAAAAATTCTGCACACTGCCACACTGCACACACTACCTGCACACACTCTCACTGCACACACTGCCTGCACACACACTCACTGCACACACTGCCTGCACACACACTACCTGCACACACTACCTGCACACACTCTCACTGCACACACTACCTGCACACACTCTCACTGCACACACTACCTGCACACACTCTCACTGCAAACACTCTCACTGTACACACTGCACATTGCACACACCCTCACTGCACACACTCACACTGCACACACTCTCACTGCACACTGCACACACTCCCAGCACTTACTGCACACTGCTCACAGCACACACACTCACTGCACACACTCTCACTGCTCACTGCACACTGCACACACTCCCAGCACTCATTGCACACAGCACACACTCTCACTGCACACACTCCCAGCACTCACTGCACACTGCTCACAGCACACACATTCTCACAGCACACTCTCACAGCACACAGCACTCACAGCACACTCTCACAGCACTCAGCACTCACAGCACTCACAACACACTCTCACAGCACACTACACTGCACAGCACACCACACCTCCCACTCCCCCTCCCTACCTTTTGGTGTCGGCTGCTGAGATCGTAGCAGAGCTGGCATCAGGAGGGGGGGGGTGTCGGGAGGAGGGGGGTTGTCGGGAGTAGGGGGGGGTGTCGGGAGGAGGGGGGGGGGTCGAGGGGAGGGGGAGGAGGGAGGAGGGGGTGGTGGTGTGGATGCCGGTAGGGGGGGTGAGTGAGGAGCAGGCTGGGACTCGGAGGGCCGCGTGGGCTAGGCCCAAAACTGATTATGCCGCGGAGGGCCGGTAGGTGTGGGGGCCTCGGAAGGGGGGGGGGGAGGAAGTCGATGCCGGTGGAGGGGGATGGATGCCGGTGGTGGGAGGTAAGGAGCAGGTTGCGGCTGGACTCGGAGGGCCGTTGTTGGGGGACGTGTAGGGCTTCCGACCACCTCTTCCTTCCTTCCCTCCTTACTCCCTCCCGATCAGGCGTGCGGCGGCCATGTTTTTTTTTAATTAGTGCGACCCCGGTTCTAGCGCGGTCGGATCGGGTGGCCCCCGAGGACCGCGCTATAATGGGGTTTAGCTGTATATATATATAGATAGCTTGAGACAAAAGGTGACACTGTGTGCTCATTTGCATGTCATTTGCCAGAATCCCTTGCTGCAGTGGAAGCGCTGTATGCTGGGCGATGATGGGGAAAGATAGGGTTGCAGACCTGTCTAAGACATGCAAAACTCATTTTGACAGATGTACTATAAGTCATTCTTCCTGGTAATGTACAGTTTATTAAGAATTTATATTAGTGTTAGGACCCTTGAGACGTGGTCTGCTTTGGAGGGGCTCAAGGGCTTACGACACTTTGGCCAAAGAGTTAAACTAAACAACCATTTTTATTCAAAAGATATATATATAATATATATATATACACACACACACTGTACTGTGTATTTGTGTCAATGGATGTAGCACTGGGCTACAGACAGACAGACAGACAGAGGTCTGTGTTTCATGTTCTGTCCCAGGGGAAATGTTGTAAGGAATTGCAAGCATGTCTCAATACCATCCTTGTGGGGGATGTTGCTGTAAAGGGATAATAATACTAATAATACTAATACTGAAGAACTCATTTATTCTGCACTATTGCACTATTGCGATATATGTGATATATATATATATATATATATATATATATATATATATATATATATCACACAAGGATTTATGCAAAATTGTTATTGATAAACTTTTTTCATAGTGTGCTTGCTATTACTTTTTATTATACCCAATTTTTTGGCAGCTAAAGCACCTGGGTGATACGCCATTTTTAAAGGAGTGCCACTATAATCAATTATATATTCTGTATATTTATAACCATTTCAAAACCTGAAATATGCAAACAGCATTACTTTTAAGTATTCCCCTCCCTCTCCTATCCGTCCTGTGCTCTCAGTCCCTCAGTTTTGCCATCCAACTAGTTATTGTACAGATTTTCCTCTGATTATCTCCCTTGCCTGTTTTTACACATTGGCAGTGTGGACCAAGGTAAAACCCATTTGGGAGCTATGCTTCAACTTGTAATTCATGTTTGTCAGCCAAGTATTTTCGTACTCTTATCCCACCATGTCGTTATTAGAGAGCCAATAAAAATAATGGGAAATGAAGACGGGACTCTCTGGCTGTGTTAGGCCGCGATTATACACTGCGCTGGTGCGCGCACATAGCAGCCGCCCCTCGCCCAAGCGATGTGTGAATTGTGATGGAAGCTATTTGGGGAGGCGTGGCGGACACATCACGAGGCTGGTTTGCCGTGATTGGCTGAACCGCCCACGTGATGCGGCTGTCGCTTGAAAAGAAAATTATTTTTGTCTTTTCAAAACGTGCGTGCGTACTAGGGGCGGACTCAGGCATTCAGCAATTTGTGGTTGTTGCGAGCGCCATCGCACAATGTATAAACGCGGCCTAAGAACTGAAGGAGTAACCAGAGGTAATCCAATCTATTCCAAATCTCAAGTCACCATGTTTACAAACTAATGCTACAAAAGTATTACAAAATAGTAATACTGTAGGTTTCAGATTTTGTTAAAAAAAAATAGGCATCAGTCAACCAGATATAACCCCTTAAATATGTCACTTTGGTCCTAGGAGGGAATCCCCTCTAAAGTATGGCTAGCTTTCTAAATACTGTAGTACATAGACTCTGATATCGATTACTGTTTATGTAAACCAGATCAATACAAATATGTATGTACTGTATATTGTAAGTCATCTTTTTCCTGCTGTCAGATACTCTTGAGAGAGACTCACAAACAATCCCAGAAGAAGTTCTGTTTTATAAACTTACTAGCTGATATACCCGGCGTTGCCCGGGATTGAATGGTCCCGCTCCCCCTCTCTACTCACTCCCTATCTCTGCTCCCCATTGCCCTCTCTCTGTGGGTGGGTGAGTTAGTGACTGGGTGGGTGAGTTAGTGACTGGGTGAGTTAGTGACTGGGCGGGTGAGTTAGTCAGTTAGTTGGGCGGGTGAGTTAGTGAGTGGACGAGTGAGCGGGCGGGTGAGTTAGTGAGGGCGGGTAAGTGAGTTAGTGAGCGGGGTCTCTCAGCTACTGACTGGGTGGGTGAGTGAGTGACTGGGTGGGTGGGTGGGTGAGTGAGTTAGTGACTGGGTGGGTGGGTGAGTGAGTTAGTGACTGGGTGGGTGGGTGAGGGAGTTAGTGACTGGGTGGGTGGGTGAGTGAGTTAGTGACTGGGTGGGTGAGTGAGTTAGTGACTGGGTGGGTGAGTGAGTTAGTGATTGGGTGGGTGGGTGAGTGAGTTAGTGACTGGGTGGGTGAGTAAGTTAGTGACTGGGTGGGTGAGTGAGTTAGTGGGTGGGTGGGTGGGTGAGTTAGTGACTGGGTGGGTGGGTGAGTGAGTTAGTGACTGGGTGGGTGACTGGGTGGGTGAGTGACTGGGTGGGTGAGTGACTGGGTGGGTGAGTGACTGGGTGGGTGAGTGACTGGGTGGGTGAGTGACTGGGTGGGTGAGTGACTGGGTGGGTGAGTGACTGGGTGGGTGAGTGACTGGGTGGGTGAGTGAGTTAGTGACTGGGTGGGTGAGTGAGTTAGTGACTGGGTGGGTGAGTGAGTTAGTGACTGGGTGGGTGAGTGAGTTAGTGACTGGGTGGGTGAGTGAGTTAGTGACTTGAGTGAGTTAGTGACTGGGTGGGTGAGTGACTGGGTGGGTGAGTGACTGGGTGGGTGAGTTAGTGACTGGGTGGGTGAGTTAGTGACTGGGTGGGTGACTTAGTGACTGGGTGGGTGAGTGAGTTAGTAACTGGGTGGGTGAGTGAGTTAGTGACTGGGTGGGTGAGTTAGTGACTGGGTGGGTGAGTGAGTTAGTGACTGGGTGGGTGAGTGAGTTAGTGACTGGGTGGGTGAGTGACTGGGTGGGTGAGTTAGTGACTGGGTGGGTGAGTTAGTGACTGGGTGGGTGAGTTAGTGACTGGGTGGGTGAGTTAGTGACTGGGTGGGTGGGTGAGTTAGTGACTGGGTGGGTGAGTGAGTTAGTAACTGGGTGGGTGAGTGAGTTAGTGACTGGGTGGGTGAGTTAGTGACTGGGTGGGTGAGTGAGTTAGTGACTGGGTGGGTGGGTGAGTTAGTGACTGGGTGGGTGGGTGAGTGAGTTAGTGACTGGGTGGGTGGGTGGGTGAGTGAGTTAGTGACTGGGTGGGTGGGTGAGTGAGTTAGTGACTGGGTGGGTGGGTGAGTTAGTGACTGGGTTGAGTTAGTGGGTGGGTGAGTGAGTTAGTGACTGGGTGGGTGGGTGAGTTAGTGACTGGGTGGGTGGGTGAGTGAGTTAGTGACTGGGTGGGTGGGTGAGTGAGTTAGTGACTGGGTGGGTGGGTGAGTGAGTTAGTGACTGGGTGAGTGAGTTAGTGACTGGGGGAGTGAGTTAGTGACTGGGTGAGTGAGTTGGTGACTGGGTGAGTGAGTTAGTGACTGGGTGGGTGAGTTAGTGACTGGGTGGGTGGGTGAGTTAGTGACTGGGTGGGTGGGTGAGTTAGTGACTGGGTGGGTGGGTGAGTTAGTGACTGGGTGGGTGGGTGAGTTAGTGACTGGGTGGGTGGGTGGGTGAGTGACTGGGTGGGTACGTGAGTTAGTGACTGGGTGGGTGGGTGAGTTAGTGACTGGGTGGGTGAGTTAGTGACTGGGTGGGTGAGTTATTGACTTTGACTTAGTGACTGGGTGTGTGGGTGAGTGACTGGGTGAGTTAGTGACTGGGTGGGTGGGTGGGTGAGTTAGTGACTGGGTGGATGGGTGGCTGGGTGAGTTAGTGACTGGGTGGGTGGGTGAGTTAGTGACTGGGTGGGTGGTTGGGTGAGTTAGTGACCTGTGAGTTAGTGACTGGGTGGGTGAGTTAGTGACTGGGTGGGTGAGTTAGTGACTGGGTGGGTGAGTTAGTGACTGGGTGGGTGAGTGAGTTAGTGACTGGGTGGGTGAGTTAGTGACTGGGTGGGTGAATTAGTGACTGGGTGGGTGGGTGAGTTAGTGACTGGGTGGGTGGGTGAGTTAGTGACTGGGTGGGTGGGTGAGTTAGTGACTGGGTGGGTGAGTTAGTGACTGGGTGGGTGAGTTAGTGACTGGGTGGGTGGGTGAGTGAGTTAGTGACTGGGTGGGTGGGTGAGTGAGTTAGTGACTGGGAGGTGGGTGAGTTAGTGACTGGGTTGAGTTAGTGGGTGGGTGAGTGAGTTAGTGACTGGGTGGGTGAGTGAGTTAGTGACTGGGTGGGTGGGTGAGTTAGTGACTGGGTGGGTGGGTGGGTGAGTTAGTGACTGGGTGGGTGGGTGAGTGAGTTAGTGACTGGGTGGGTGGGTGAGTGAGTTAGTGACTGGGTGGGTGGGTGAGTTAGTGACTGGGTGAGTGAGTTAGTGACTGGGTGAGTTAGTGACTGGGTTGAGTTAGTGGGTGGGTGAGTGAGTTAGTGACTGGGTGGGTGGGTGAGTGAGTTAGTGACTGGGTGGGTGAGTTAGTGACTTGGGTGAGTTAGTGACTGGGTGGGTGAGTGAGTTAGTGACTGGGTGGGTGGGTGAGTGAGTTAGTGACTGGGTGAGTGAGTTAGTGACTGGGGGAGTGAGTTGGTGACTGGGTGAGTTAGTGACTGGGTGGGTGAGTTAGTGACTGGGTGGGTGAGTTAGTGACTGGGTGGGTGGGTGAGTTAGTGACTGGGTGGGTGGGTGAGTTAGTGACTGGGTGGGTACGTGAGTTAGTGACTGGGTGGGTGGGTGGCTGAGTTAGTGACTGGGTGGGTGGGTGAGTTAGTGACTGGGTTTGTGGGTGGGTGGGTGAGTGACTGGGTGGGTACGTGAGTTAGTGACTGGGTGGGTGGGTGAGTTAGTGACTGGGTGGGTGAGTTAGTGACTGGGTGGGTGAGTTATTGACTTTGACTTAGTGACTGGGTGTGTGGGTGAGTGACTGGGTGAGTTTGTGACTGGGTGGGTGAGTTAGTGACTGGGTGGGTGGGTGAGTTAGTGACTGGGTGGGTGGGTGGGTGAGTTAGTGACTGGGTGGGTGGTTGGGTGAGTTAGTGACCTGTGAGTTAGTGACTGGGTGGGTGAGTTAGTGACTGGGTGGGTGAGTTAGTGACTGGGTGGGTGAGTTAGTGACTGGGTGGGTGAGTTAGTGACTGGGTGGGTGAGTTAGTGACTGGGTGGGTGGGTGAATTAGTGACTGGGTGGGTGGGTGAGTTAGTGACTGGGTGGGTGGGTGAGTTAGTGACTGGGTGGGTGGGTGAGTTAGTGACTGGGTGGGTGGGTGAGTTAGTGACTGGGTGGGTGAGTTAGTGACTGGGTGGGTGAGTTAGTGACTGGGTGGGTGAGTTAGTGACTGGGTGGGTGGGTAGGTGAGTTAGTGACTGGGTGGGTGGGTAGGTGAGTTAGTGACTGGGTGGGTGGGTAGGTGAGTTAGTGACGGGGTGGGTGGGTGAGTTAGTGACGGGGTGGGTGGGTGAGTTAGGGACTGGGTGGGTGGGTGGGTGAGTTAGTGACTGGGTGGGTGGGTGAGTTAGTGACTGGGTGGGTGGGTGAGTTAGTGACTGGGTGGGTGGGTGAGTTAGTGACTGGGTGGGTACTTGAGTTAGTGAATGGGTGGTTGGGTGAGTTAGTGACTTGGGTGAGTGACTGGGTGGGTACGTGAGTTAGTGACTGGGTGGGTGGGTGAGTTAGTGACTGGGTGGGTGAGTTATTGACTTTGACTTAGTGACTGGGTGTGTGGGTGAGTGACTGGGTGAGTTAGTGACTGGGTGGGTGAGTTAGTGACTGGGTGGGTGGGTGAGTTAGTGACTGGGTGGGTGGGTGGGTGAGTTAGTGACTGGGTGGGTGGGTGAGTTAGTGACTGGGTGGGTGGTTGGGTGAGTTAGTGACCTGTGAGTTAGTGACTGGGTGGGTGAGTTAGTGACTGGGTGGGTGAGTTAGTGACTGGGTGGGTGAGTGAGTTAGTGACTGGGTGGGTGAGTTAGTGACTGGGTTGAGTTAGTGGGTGGGTGAGTGAGTTAGTGACTGGGTGGGTGAGTGAGTTAGTGACTGGGTGGGTGGGTGAGTTAGTGACTGGGTGGGTGAGTGAGTTAGTGACTGGGTGGGTGGGTGAGTGAGTTAGTGACTGGGTGGGTGGGTGAGTTAGTGACTGGGTGGGTGAGTGAGTTAGTGACTGGGTGAGTTAGTGACTGGGTTGAGTTAGTGGGTGGGTGAGTGAGTTAGTGACTGGGTGGGTGGGTGGGTGAGTTAGTGACTTGGGTGAGTTAGTGACTGGGTGGGTGAGTGAGTTAGTGACTGGGTGGGTGGGTGAGTGAGTTAGTGACTGGGTGAGTGAGTTAGTGACTGGGGGAGTGAGTTAGTGACTGGGTGAGTGAGTTGGTGACTGGGTGAGTGAGTTAGTGACTGGGTCTGTGAGTTAGTGACTGGGTGGGTGAGTTAGTGACTGGGTGGGTGAGTTAGTGACTGGGTGGGTGAGTTAGTGACTGGGTGGGTGAGTTAGTGACTGGGTGGGTGGGTGAGTTAGTGACTGGGTGGGTGAGTTAGTGACTGGGTGGGTACGTGAGTTAGTGACTGGGTGGGTAGTTGAGTTAGTGACTGGGTGGGTGGGTGGGTGGGTGGGTGAGTGACTGGGTGGGTACGTGAGTTAGTGACTGGGTGGGTGGGTGAGTTAGTGACTGGGTGGGTGAGTTAGTGACTGGGTGGGTGAGTTAGTGACTGGGTGGGTGAGTTATTGACTTTGACTTAGTGACTGGGTGTGTGGGTGAGTGACTGGGTGAGTTAGTGACTGGGTGGGTGGGTGAGTTAGTGACTGGGTGGGTGGGTGAGTTAGTGACACCTTGAGTTAGTGACTGGGTGGGTGGTTGGGTGAGTTAGTGACCTGTGAGTTAGTGACTGGGTGGGTGAGTTAGTGACTGGGTGGGTGAGTTAGTGACTGGGTGGGTGAGTTAGTGACTGGGTGGGTGAGTTAGTGACTGGGTGGGTGGGTGAATTAGTGACTGGGTGGGTGGGTGAATTAGTGACTGAGTGGGTGGGTGAGTTAGTGACTGGGTGGGTGAGTTAGTGACTGGGTGGGTGAGTTAGTGACTGGGTGGGTGAGTTAGTGACTGGGTGGGTGAGTTAGTGACTGGGTGGGTGGGTAGGTGAGTTAGTGACTGGGTGGGTGGGTAGGTGAGTTAGTGACTGGGTGGGTGGGTAGGTGAGTTAGTGACGGGGTGGGTGGGTGAGTTAGTGACGGGGTGGGTGGGTGAGTTAGGGACTGGGTGGGTGGGTGGGTGAGTTAGTGACTGGGTGGGTGGGTGAGTTAGTGACTGGGTGGGTGAGTGGGTGAGTTAGTGACTGGGTGGGTGAGTGGGTGAGTTAGTGACTGGGTGGGTGAGTGAGTTAGTGACTGGGTGGGTGAGTTAGTGACTGGGTGGGTGGGTGAATTAGTGACTGGGTGGGTGGGTGAGTTAGTGACTGGGTGGGTGGGTGAGTTAGTGACTGGGTGGGTGGGTGAGTTAGTGACTGGGTGGGTGAGTTAGTGACTGGGTGGGTGAGTTAGTGACTGGGTGGGTGGGTGAGTGAGTTAGTGACTGGGTGGGTGGGTGAGTGAGTTAGTGACTGGGTGGGTGGGTGAGTTAGTGACTGGGTTGAGTTAGTGGGTGGGTGAGTGAGTTAGTGACTGGGTGGGTGAGTGAGTTAGTGACTGGGTGGGTGGGTGAGTTAGTGACTGGGTGGGTGGGTGAGTTAGTGACTGGGTGGGTGGGTGAGTGAGTTAGTGACTGGGTGGTGGGTGAGTGAGTTAGTGACTGGGTGGGTGAGTTAGTGACTGGGTGGGTGAGTGAGTTAGTGACTGGGTTGAGTTAGTGGGTGGGTGAGTGAGTTAGTGACTGGGTGGGTGGGTGAGTGAGTTAGTGACTGGGTGGGTGAGTTAGTGACTTGGGTGAGTTAGTGACTGGGTGGGTGAGTGAGTTAGTGACTGGGTGGGTGGGTGAGTGAGTTAGTGACTGGGTGAGTGAGTTAGTGACTGGGGGAGTGAGTTAGTGACTGGGTGAGTGAGTTGGTGACTGGGTGAGTGAGTTAGTGACTGGGTGGGTGAGTTAGTGACTGGGTGGGTGAGTTAGTGACTGGGTGGGTGAGTTAGTGACTGGGTGGGTGAGTTAGTGACTGGGTGGGTGAGTTAGTGACTAGGTGGGTGAGTTAGTGACTGGGTGGGTGGGTGAGTTAGTGACTGGGTGGGTGGGTGAGTTAGTGACTGGGTGGGTACGTGAGTTAGTGACTGGGTGGGTGGATGAGTTAGTGACTGGGTGGGTGGGTGGGTGAGTGACTGGGTGGGTATGTGAGTTAGTGACTGGGTGGGTAGGTGAGTTAGTGACTGGGTGGGTGAGTTAGTGACTGGGTGGGTGAGTTAGTGACTGGGTGGGTGAGTTATTGACTTTGACTTAGTGACTGGGTGTGTGGGTGAGTGACTGGGTGAGTTAGTGACTGGGTGGGTGAGTTAGTGACTGGGTGGGTGGGTGAGTTAGTGACTGGGTGGGTGGGTGAGTTAGTGACTGGGTGGGTGGTTGGGTGAGTTAGTGACCTGTGAGTTAGTGACTGGGTGGGTGAGTTAGTGACTGGGTGGGTGAGTTAGTGACTGGGTGGGTGAGTTAGTGACTGGGTGGGTGAGTTAGTGACTGGGTGGGTGAGTTAGTGACTGGGTGGGTGAGTTAGTGACTGGGTGGGTGGGTGAATTAGTGACTGGGTGGGTGGGTAAGTTAGTGACTGGGTGGGTGGGTGAGTTAGTGACTGGGTGGGTGAGTTAGTGACTGGGTGGGTGAGTTAGTGACTGGGTGGGTGAGTTAGTGACTGGGTGGGTGAGTTAGTGACGGGGTGGGTGGGTGAGTTAGTGACGGGGTGGGTGGGTGAGTTAGGGACTGGGTGTGTGGGTGGGTGAGTTAGTGACTGGGTGGGTGGGTGAGTTAGTGACTGGGTGGGTGAGTGGGTGAGTTAGTGACTGGGCGGGTGGGTGAGTTAGTGACTGGGTGGGTGAGTTAGTGGGTGGGTGGGTGAGTGAGTTAGTGAATGGGTGGGTGAGTGGGTGAGTTAGTGACTGGGTGGGTGAGTGACTGGGTGGGGGAGGAGTGAGTGACTGGGTGAGTTAGTGACTGGGTGAGTGAGTTAGTGGGTTGGTGAGTTAGTGACTGGGTGGGTGGTTGAGTGAGTTAGTGACTGGGTGGGTGAGTGAGTTAGTGACTGGGTGGGTGAGGAGTGAGTGACTGGGTGGGTGAGTGACTGGGTGGCATTTACCCCTCCCCCCCCCATACCGGAGGCAGCGGCCTGAAGATAGCGGGCGGGCCGGCATTCCCCCCCCCCTGCATCCCCCATATGTCATGCCACGGCATGAAGCTAGAGGGCAGGCCGGTTGGGCATCCCCCCCACCTCACACGGAGAGGAACCCTTGGGGAGGCGGCAGGGTGTGTGGGAGGCACCGGGGGGGGGGGAGAGTGACGACAGTCAGCCCCGCTGCGGCCGCCACTGCTCTGCTCCCCCCACCGGCATGTTAAGGGCGCGGCGAGGGTGAAGTGCGCGCCGAGGTGTGTTTCAGGTGTGTAAGAGGGTGGTAAGGAGGCGGGAGAGGGTGGTGCGGCTGTGGCGCCCCTGAGGTCTGTGAGGTGAAGGGAGCAGTGGCGGCGCCCACTGGCAGGGAAGCAGCCACCGTGATCGGGCAGAAGGGGGACACATCACCCGCCCCCCCGGGGGCAGCGCAACGCCCCTGCAACTCCCGCATGGGCAGGGACACACAGACACACCTACCTCTACTTCCGGGCGCCGCGAGGGAGGAAGGGGGTCCTTCCGTGCGCCGCCATCTTGGGCACTCGGCGCTGCGAGGCAGCTGCAGCCTGCCCTGCCACTGCCTGTTCCCCCTGCCGGGGAGGGAGGTGAGTGGAGCGCCGGGGAGGGAGGTGAGTGGAGCGCCAGGGAGGGAGGTGAATGTGATGGGGGGGGGGGGAGAGGTGTGTGTGTGTGTGTGTGTGTGTGTGTGTGTGTGTGTATGTGTGTGGCTGAGGGGGAAGACAGTGGCAGTTGGGTGACGTCAGACCCACCAATCTGATTGGCCAGAGGCTGACGCCCAATCAGATTCACCGCAGATAGCACTAACCTTTCGATTTTATATATTAAGATTTTGAAACAACTCAACCATTTAACATGTTATCTAATTTATGTGATGTCAGAGTTAAAGGAAAACAAAGCAACTTGACCAGATTGGCTGGGTCTCCATATAAATACAATGGGAAAAACAAAAATTCGCTAATCTTTTGTCATTTTATATAAATCACTTTTGTTCTCTGCTTGACTTCTCAACCCTGTTTTTTTAGGTTATAAGAACCTCTTAAACATTGATAATTCATGCAAGGACCCCATATCTAATACACCATCACTATTTCTGGTTGAACCCATCTGTTAACCTCTTTATAAAATGCAGTGCCCTGCTCTGACTTCGTGACTGTGCGATCTATTTTAAGTTGCCCTTCAAGTGAGTGAATTTGTATCAAACTGCTGGAATCTTGCAGGTTCCTGCAAAAATTCTCTTCATTGGCTGGTCAGTAAGAATAACATTACTAGGATAACATTCACAAAGTAAATAGTTGATGCATGCTCTAATTAAGACTTAGGCCGAGTCCATGCTCCCTGCTTGCTCGCTGAGGCGCGATGAGGCTCAGGGAAAGTGGGTGCTTTCCCTGGCCTTGCGGTTGCTTACCGCACGCGCTCTCAGCAGGCCGTCAGGGGGCGGGCGCGTCACTGGCCGGGGGCGGGCCAGTGACGTCACGGAGCTGGTTCGCCCTCATTCGGCGAACCGCTCACGTGACCGTCCTGTCTCGCCGGCAAGCAGGGGAATTTTAAATTCCCCTAAGACCTGCGCTTCCGCAAACGCGCGGAAGCGCAGGTGAGCCCCTACTAAAGCCGCTCCAATTGCTAATTGCTTCCGCAAGCAAGCAGCAATCATGGCCGACTGCTAAGGCTGAGTCAATGGTGACTCCAGCCGTGCGGAGGTGCGCTGAGGCTGAGGAAAAGCGGGTGCTTTCCCTGGCCTTAGTTCGCGCACTGTCCACTGGAGTGTCGGGGGGCGGGCCAGTGATGTCACGGAGCTGGTTCACCCTCATTGGGCGAACCACTCACGTGACCGGCCCTGCGCTTCCGTGAGCGCCAAAACTAAAAAGAATTTAAGTGCTACGCCACCGCACGCCTGCGGAAGCGTGCGCGAGTCCTTGCTAAAGCCGCTCTCATTGCGGCTGCAGGGGCTCACTGACAAGCGTCAGCACGGGTCAGCGCCTAAGCGCTGACCATGGACTCAGCCTAAGGCTGCACTTATAGCGACAGACGCAACGTTGCGTCAAAACAAATGCATTGCCGCCATCGCGTGCGCTTATAGTAAGCGCGACGCGACGGCTTGGTCGCGATCGCTGGAAGTCATCTCAATTTGATTTTTCCAGCGACCGCAGCCTGATGTCACTGTCACTATAAGCGTAGCCTAAGGCCGCGCTTATAATGCCGGCGATGCGACGTCGCCCGAAAACAAATACATTGCCGCCGCCGCGTGCGCTTATAGTGCGTGCGACGGAGCGATGTCGTGGAAACTGGAAGCCGGCAAAATTTTATTTTTGAAGGGCTGTCGCATCATGTGACGGCCCTTGAACAAATCAAATTGCCGGAATCCCGCGACCCCGCCGCCCGGTGAAACATAACTTTCATGGTGGCGAAGGGTGACGTCACCCGCCGTGTCGCCATTGACGGCACTATAGGCACGGCCTAAGACATGTCTGTGTTGGACCAGCATACTAATATTTGGTTGCTGTTGTGCTGGAACTCTTGACTATTGAAAAAAACGTCTCAAATGCTATCAAGTGGAAGCACTCAGACATATGTTATGATATTAGACATATAGCTTTCCAAATTAATTTCCAAATGCCTAACTACAAGAACAATGTATTCCCGTGAATGTACAATACTCACTGCTTATGTTGATGGCTAGATCATAAAGATATCCAATGAGCAATGTTTCTACAAATAGTTGTGATTTGGGCATAGTTGTATGGCATTTCTTATAAAATTCACAGTGGTGGTGATATGTAAAAAAGCCCAGCAGAAGGTATTTTGTTGAAAACAAAAGAGAGATTTGTCAATGGAATATGTAATGCATATTAAATAAAGAAATAAAGGCAGTTTGTAAGACAGTAAAATTCTATTCACTGCCTGAGAAGCATAAAACAAATTTGTGAATATTGATGTAGGTATCATGTCAAAGGGAAACTTGGATGTGGGATAATATTTCTTGGGCTAAAATTGCCTGTTTATTTTCTGTTAAATGTTTGTAGACTGCTACTTCCCCATTCAGTTGTTCATTGTTTAAGCCTAGATGTAAAAAGTAATTTGACATATCTCAACTCTTTTTAAGATCAATTGATTTCTGTGCGGCTAAATAAATGTTCATTTTATACATTTAGTGAAGCACATTTTCTGTACATGTCTATTAAAATAACAATGCAAAGCATGTTTTTAATCTTTCTGTTTCTCCCAATGACAGCACATCATATGATCGTATTATGATCCCTTAGAGTGTGAGAAAATGGGAATATCACATGCCTTATTTTTGCTTCTATTGTGTCATCATCATTTTTTTTAATACTCTGGCTGAAATCTGTATGATGCTAAATGTACTTATTTGCTTTCTGGGAAACTGATTTATTTCATATTTTGTTTTCTGATTAAAATAGACACCATGCATACATCAGTTTTTTATTTTTATTTTTTTACGTTTCCAACATAATTTCAGGATTTATGCCATTTATGTAGCTTTTAAAGGTGCTATAATAGACTTCACAAATAAATGAGAAAATGTATATTTGCAGGAGAAAATACAATTTTTTAGAGTACACTATTGTGACACATTTCAAACCACAGTGTTGGACGAAATTGTTGGGTGGGAAGTAGGTGGTTCATGGAGTTGAGCCGCATTTATTTCAACTCCGGGGGACCCTCTGGTTCTGGTGATACAGACCGGGAATGTTAGCGCCAGTACTTCCTGGCTCTACATTCTCTGCGTTAGGCGGGTGATAGGAAGATGCAGTGAATGACCTTGTCACTTCCAATTTCCCTGCGAGAGATGTAAACCGCAATTGTTTTGGGAGGGGTGTGTACCGGCACAATATTTACAGGTATGTATCTCGGAAACTAGGGGTTCGAAGGTGCTGAAATGAATGTGGCTAAGGTCCGGAGACTCCCTGCTTCCCACCCATGTAAAAAATAATCTACGGTTTGATTTCTGAAAAATCCAACAGTAAACTTACAAGTTTATTTTTTCTTAAATTATGATGCCTTAAATCTTCACGTGATATTCTAATAAAACAATCTTCACGTGATATTCTAATAAAACAATTGTACAAACTAAAAAAAAAAAGTCTTGACTTCTGACCTTTAACTTGTTTTTAGGCAATACCATTAAAGCAGAAATCCCCTCCAGAAGCCTATACAGTATGGGATTAACTCGTATAATGTTAGCATTTTGCCCCCTAAGCATGTCCTGATATTTTTTATTTTGTAACCTTTTCTTTGCCTGAGATCTGGCAGCACCAGAGTGCCACTGGGCTTCCGGCTTCTGAAATCATGTCATCGCTTCAGCAGCACATGATCGCCACCGCCCCAGGGGGGCTCCACTTCACTTTCTATCGGGCCAATCACCTGCTCGATCAGCTACTGGAAAACAGACATTTCCACATGATAAACCTGGCACGTCATAAGGGCCTCTGACATGCCAGGGCCCATGACCTTCTACGTATGACATAAGGGCACACTACAGGTTAAAAATAATAAACATTTTTAGTGTTAAAAATATATCTAGCTCCTGAGGTTTCAATGGGTTTCGGGGAGAGCTCCATTTAAACCTCTTGGACACTTAATATTTCAAATGCTAACATAGTAGATGAGGTTGAAAAAAGACATACGTCCATCAAGTTCAACCTATGCTAAATTTAGATGACAGATATTTATCCTATATTTGTATTTACAGTATTTTGATTCAGAGTAAGGCAAACAAAAAACCCTTGTGAAACATTATTCAGTGATTTGTCATAAAGGGAAAACATGTAATTCCTTCCCGACTCCAAATAATTGCAATCAGATTTCTCACTGGATCAACATCCTTCCCATGTTTACTAATTTACTTTCCTGAACGGAGTATCGTATTTAAACAATAAAAACAGCATTGAAAAGAGCAAGAATAGTTCTCATTTTAAAGTCATTAACTTTTTAAAAACAAGATGATGAACAGCACAGACTGCAGATTTAAGCAGTGACCTTTTTGCAAAATCTATACAGCTGTATAGTAATTGCCTGGAAATGGCTTACTTATGTTTATTATTGGTACATATAAGGCCAACCAGCCAACTCTGTATCTTACATGTGAGTGATGCCTTCCAGACATTTTGTTTCTTTGACACGAGGGCAGCAAGAATGAGCACATTAAACAGAATACGGGAGTCATCCCATATATATTCCAAGCTGTTTTGAAGCACGTGGAGTTATGCAATGAACTGGTAAGAGCGGCCAGCTCTTATTTCAGGACTCTGGAAAGTCCTTTTGCATTCCAAGCTTTGTGTCCTTTCCATAGAGACCCAGGAGTCCTGGCTTAATGACACCAGAACCTGAAGCCTGAGCACATTCAGATCTGCAGTGGGCAGGCTGAGCAAGGCAGTATTTCATGTTTGGATGGAAACATTTAGCCGCACTTAAGAATGATCATGTTGCATTTAATACCTGTATAGACACACATAAAATATAACTAAAATTAGCACTAAACTTTGACAATTAGAATTGTGTACTTATATGTTATTTATTTATAAAATGTTTTACCAAGAAATTGAGAGTTACCTCGTTTTCAAGTATGTTCTGGTCACAGAGTTATGATAGATACTTGCTTACAAATACATGGGTACATTAGGTGAACAGGGTTATACATTATATATGAAGACATTGCATGAACAGTTAAAGATAAAATAAGTTTAGGTGTATGCAACAGTTACAGACCACATTAAAATCTGAGACAAGTTTATAGTTTTGAAAGAACTTAGAGTGGTGGCGGCTTTGAGTGTCTCAGGTAGATTATTCCAGTTGGTGAGGTGCATGGTAAAAGGAGGAGGAGCGGCCGGGTACTTTGTTGAACGTCAGGACCATGAAAAGTCCCTTGGAGTCAGATCTCATGTGATAAGTGCTGCGTGTGGTAGGGGTGAGGAGCTTGTTCAGATACGGGGGTAGTTTGCCCAACAAGTATTTGAAGGCAGGACGGTAGAGATGAACTTTGCACCTAGACTCAAGTGATGGCCAATCTAGTTCTTTGAGCATTTCGCAGTGATGTGTGTTGTTACATTGGAGGACAAGGCGGCATATTGAATTGTAGAGGGTGTCTAGTTTGCTAAGGTGAGTTTGGGGTGCTGTGCCATATACTATGTTCATATAGTCTATCATTGGCATTAGCATCTGCTGTGTGATGCGCTTTCTGACTAGTGTGTTTAGGAAGGATTTAGTCCTATAAAGTACACCTAGTTTGGCATAGGTTTTGGATGTCAGGCTGTAAATGCAACCCAAATGTTTAGTGGGAGTCAAACCATATGCTCAGATATTTTAAAGTAGTGACAGGGGTTAGGATGGTATTAGAGTTGGTTCTGATCTGTAGCTCTGTCATTGTTAGCTTTAGAAATTTAGCCTTGGTCCCGAATACCATAGTTATAGTCTTGTCAGTGTTTAAAAACAGTTTGTTTTGGGAAATCCAGTTTTCAAAAAATCAGAGTGAAGTATGTGTTCAAGGTCAGAGCGGCTACGGCTGTATGCATAAGTTTGTCATCCGCATACATGTGCATTGAAGCCCCACGACAAACTAGGTAGATCATTGATGAAGACTGAAAAGGGTTGGAGCTAGAACCCGAGATATACACATGGTGGGATCTACCCGAAAGGTATGAGTGAAACCAGTTTAAAGCCTGTTTCCCTATTCCAGAGCACTGAAGTTTGTTTAGCAAGATAACATGATCAACAGTATCAAAAGCCTTTGCAAAATCTAAGAATATTGCACTAGTCAGTTGTCCGAGTTCCATTCCACACTGGCTCTCAGTTCAAACTTTTAGGAGGGTAGTTACTGTGGAGTGTTTGGGGTGAAAGCCAGATTAGAATTGGCTAGGGAAATTTGTATTGGTATAGTAATTGCATAATTGGGAGTGAACACATTTTTCCATGACTTTGGACAATATTGGGAGAAGAGTGATTGGCCTGTAGTTTGCAACAGTGTTTTTGTCCTCATTTTTGAAGATTGGGACAACTTTGGCATTTTTCCAGATCTTAGGGATATGGCCTACAGACCAAATAGAGTTGATTAGGGAAGCAAGCGGTTTGACAATGACTGGGGCACCAAGTCGTAGGAACTGTGATTGCAGCAGGTCAGATCCACATTGGCTGCTTGGGTTTAATTTGAGGAGCACTTGTATAATGTCCTCTCCAGATACTGGGACAAATTGAAAATTGTGGGCAGTGTTGGGAGAGGGTGGGGCTATAGGGGTTCTCCCAGATTGAGCTTCGGGATATGATTTTGCTAATTTGCAAGTAGGACACCCCACAAAATATTCATTGAATGCGTTTGCAATGTCAGTGCGATTTGTCAGAGAAATACCATCCTTAATGATGATATAAAATGATTGTTGATTGCTAGAAGGCTGAAATATATTGTTGATGACCTTCCAGAAGTTACCTAGATTTGATGGATTATATTGAAGATTGTCAGTGTAATATTGGGCTTTTGCATGTCTTGTTTGGCTTGTGCATGTATTCCGCAGGCATGTAGTTAAGATCCTTGGTAGTGCCAGTTACTTTATAAGGTTTACACAAGGCATCCCTGAAATGGTAGAGCGCTATACGGTCAGTTGTAACCCACGCAAGGTGGGCCCCGTACTCTTATTCTGTGTAGTGGAGCATGGGTATCCCTGATTGGAAATAATCGAGCGCAGAATCGGGGGGTCAGGTATTAAGTCGATTCTGTACCAAGGACAGTTGTTAATATCAGCCAGAAACTGCTGTGGGTTAAAGTTTCTAAAATGTTCTAGTGAGGAGAACTTTAGGGCTTGATTTGGGTGGTCTGATTTTCCTTACAAAGTACACTATTGCATGGTCACTGAAAATGGCAGGTAGGATGGCAGAGGATTGGATTCTGCTGGGACTAGAGCAGAGAATCCAGTCTAGCAAGGAATGGTTGTACGATTTTAGGTTTGTCCATGTAGGTTGGGAAATTAGTTGGGTTACGTTTAGTTACTTCAGTCGTGTCTGGATTTTGTTGTTTTTAGGGTCAAGAGCGGAAGAGTGGCACACTGAAAACGACCCCCGGCGGCGAAGTACAGCGTTGATACCACTGCACTTGAAGGAGACAACTGAAGTTGTAATGTCAAGCGGCAGCCACATCACGTGTACTTCGCCAGCCAATCACAAACACTTAATTTTTTTTTGTTTTTTAAAGTCCCGCCTCCAATCGTGTCATTCTGTCTGCTGGGGGGTGAGCACACATCGCTCAGCAGACGGACGCGCGGATGTGCAGCAAGGTAGCTTTCTGTTTGAGCTCAGCCTTCGGCTCTCCTTTTATCATTTGACTTAATGAAACTACATTTATGAGTTGTATGTCTTTGTAACATTCCTTTTCTTTTAACAAGCACCGTACCACTTTTCGTGTATTAAAAATAAAATTTTAGAAGTACCATCTTTGGGCTCTAATTGAACTGGTACCTTTTGAAGAGATTAACCACATTATTTTTTTTGCACATTTTGCTAAATTGAGTTTTTGTGTTAATTACATATTTTTCTAGTAAGCGGGCAGCGTATTGACGCGTGCGGAACATTTTTGGGGGGGCAGATATTGCTCAATTTTAGTGCCCTGCAGGTAGGTAAGTAAGTCATCTGGATGTTTTGACCGCTTTCACATACACAAGTGACGTGCACACAGGTGTGGCGTTTGTAACATATTTCATGTGGATCCTACATACTGTATGAAATGCTGATCTATATGATTAAATACATACAATCATTTGAACTTTAACAGATTCTGATGGCTCCAAAACTTCAAGGCTGTAATCTACTGTTTGTTCATAATTCTTACTTTTTCTCAGCCTAATTGCCACCACGTGGTGCTTTGAAAGCTTCCTCTTGTTAGTTGGGTTTAGGGACTTGTCAGCTCCAGACATGAACGTTTCTGGTATAGTATCTCAGAAAATTGGTGAATCCTAGGGGATTCCTATTGCATGAAGTAAACTCGTGTACACACATCTTATCTCAAAGATACATAGAAGGTCTAGCTCATATCTTGTTCACTGCCTTTCCTGCAATACTGGTTTGCTATTTTAGAAATATCAGGGTGTAGATATGAGTGGTTGCACCAAAGCAGAGCACCCAAAAGAAAAATATTTATTTCCTCAAAATGTATATCTATTTTTTAAACCCCCAAAGAATTGCAGTGGACACAATACATGTATATATCTGCCAAATGTCTAGATTCCCCACTAGGGATATGCAGTGTGTCCTTTTTCTGTTTGTATAACTTTAGCTGGTAACTCACTTGCACATTGCACCAACTCATCCTTTTGAACACATTAGATTTACATAAGGGTGTTCTTGTTTCTGGTCATAAAAAACTATGCATGGTAAAAAATGGCATCAAGAAATGTAGGTATATAGAGACGTGTGATTTGCAGGACAGTACACAAATAAGCAGATACCGTAACAATATATTATTGTCCGTTTTATTATTGTTGGCTACAAATGCAGTTGGTGACACCCAGCACATTAAAACACTATTATTTTGATTTTTTCTAGGAGTTGCAGCATGAAAATATTGTGGCCCTTTATGATGTCCAGGTAAGTTTGACCGTATAATGTATATTACATTACCGACTGTGCTAGTTACAAAGCTGCAAGTTTCTGGTTCAGCTTTTCAGGTGTTCGACAACATTCATAAATAAGACTGTTTGTTTATTTATAAAAATAAAGAGAGAGATAATGAGGAAAATAGTGGCTGAGTGAATAAAGGCACCGGGTCTGAAAATAATTACACTGACGTTGAAGCAGAGAAATTATAATATGTTGTATACAATTAGACATTACAATAGTACAAAATGACCTCTAGTATAATCAAAGACTATCTAGTTAAAAAGGATCATACTATACAATATATATATTTTTTAATACAATTTGTTGATCATTGGTTTTGTTCTCATAAACTAGCTTTTCCTTTTTTTAAATGACCAAGTTTGCTTGGAAGGACTCTTGTTTCCTCCAAGATTGATTGTGCTATGAGAATTCCCTTAAGCTTACAGCAACTACGCTGCGGAACATATTTCAATGCACAGTGTTGTATTTTCTGGGAGAGTCAAAGCTGCCTCCATACACTGCTTTAGATATCTGTCTTGAAAGGCCTGTTATTTGCATTTTCATGCTTTCTGACCTGTAGCTATACATCTTAGAAGGTTACATAATGTTGGGATTGCGCATACATGTAATTAATGGAAGCAAGTGATAACGTGGAAATTGTCTGCAGTTAAAGCACGTCTTAAAAGAAAGCTTCCATCTTTTAATATAAAGGGTAAATCTCAGCACACACACATTTTGTGGATAGATTTTTTTTTTTTAAAGTTTGTGCTTCTTTTGTATGAACACGGTGTTCATACCCCCTAAAACAGGTATGTGCAAACTGGGGGGCGTGAGATATTTTTTTGTGGGAGGGGGGGTGGGGGGGTTTGCAAGTTACAGAGTTCCAGTGTTCTCCCCCAAGGCATTTAAATGAAATGCCAGGGGACCGCTCAAGGCCTCTGTAACGAACTTACCTTGGCTTCCAGCGACACGTCGTCATGGTAACCCAACGTCAAATTACGCTTCGGGGTCACGCGACGTTGCCATGGCAACTTGACGTCACATGACGCTGCCGTGTCATTCGACGCTGGAGCAGAGGGGGGGGGAGGGCACGAGCAGGCAGGGAGGCGCAGGGGGAAAAGATTGCGCACGCCTGCCCTAAGACTTCCATGTCATGAACTAAGTAATAGCATGAGTTGTCTTAAAGAAAAGCTGCAGTGCTGAACCAGCACAAATGCTATGTTATGTTTCCATGTAAAGTGCTAGCCGCAGTGAGATTAGTATAACCAACGCTATAGTAATGGATTTTTAACGAAGAACTTTTTTTTTTAGAAAGGGAAGATATACAGATATATACCAAATAAGTAAACATGGGAAGGATGTTGATCCAGGGAGTAATTGCCAATTCTTGGAGTCGGGAAGGAATTTATTTTTCCCCTTATGAGAGATCAGTGGATGATATTTCACTGGGGTTTTTTGTTTGCCTTCCTCTGGATCAATATGCTGTAAATACGGATATAGGATAAAGTATCTGTCGTCTAAATTTAGCATAGGTTGCACTTGATGGACGTATGTCTTTTTCAACCTCATCTACTATATCACTATGTTGTTGTGAAAAATCAACTGTGTTCTTCACAATGACGTGAAAAGTTAAACCAGAGGATCTGGTCCAGGGGTAGCCAACTCCTGTCCTCGAGAGCTATGAACAGGTCAGGATATCCCTGCTTCAGCACAGGTGGTGCAGTCTTCGACTGAGCCACTGATTTTTCACCTGTACTGAAGCAGGTGTATGCTGAAAACCTGACCTGTTGGTAGCTGTTGGGGACTGGAGTTGGCTTCCCCTGGTGTGGTCTATTGTACGTTGCGAGCATATATTGAAAGTGCTAAATAAATACATGACTGTTAATATGTGAAATTGAGGCTATTGGAGAATATGGAATTCACATTGTGGGCTGAAGGAGTAGCTCTGTGGTAATGATGCTGTCATTGTCTTTTGAAGCAAATGAAACCGGTTTGAATCCCAGTGTCAGCTCTCTTTGTGGCCTTAGGCAAATGACTTTATCTTCCTTTCTGTTACCAAATTAGATTGTAAACTCTTTAGGGCAAGGACTGCAAACGTCAATACACATGACTTAGTGCATTGTCACCACTACATAAGACAAAAATGTTATTATTTTGATCTGTCACTGCTTTTCCGGTCTTGGAAGGGGGTGAAAAGCAGAAACAATCATGGTTATAATGATGCACTTAATTCATATTTATTTCATGCAACTTGGACCCATGAATGCAAGCTTGTGTTTGAAATATTCAAAGCCCAGTGCGTTACTTAGCCTCCCCCCGTTGAATTGGCTTTTCCGGCTGCAAGCTGACCTTCAGAGTATCTGATGAGATTGATTGAAATGGAATCTCTGCACCTGCAACTCTCTTAGCTGTTTTCCACCTCACAGTGTTTAGTGAGTGGCAGCATTTTCACTCTGTTCAGAGTTGGATGGCTGCCAGGCTAATGCATGTTTGTCATGAGACTTCTCATACTAGCAGGGTTTTATTTTCAGTCCGGTGACTAGGTAGGGATATTTTAACCTGTCCTTTAGAGATGGACCACTATGCTGCTGCAAAAGCTTCTCATGGCTGTGTAAATATTGCTTGTCAACCTTGAAACTAATGAAACGGTTAACCGAAAGGACAGAAGCAATGGAAAAACCTGCATTCCAGCCTCATATAGAACATGTTCCTAAATCTAGTGTTATCTAATACACTGTACTATAGAAAATATTTAATGTGTGTATTGCCTATTTTTTTTATTCTGCACCACTTTAATAAAGTGCGGAACTACTGTATGTAAAAGTATCAAAGTTCTTGTATCTTTACCTATTTTACCATATCTATATTTATTTTCCTCTTGGGCCGCATCTATGGTAAGTGCAACGGCGCGCGTGCCGCAAAAAAACACGGGCATTCAATGCGGACGTCCATAGAGCGCCGCTTGCACGTGCACATGAGCGATGACGCGGCTGGATTTTCCCAAGACAAAATGTTGGGATTTTGTCTCGCGACCATTGGGTCATGTGAGCGGTACAGCCAATGAGGGTGAACCAGCTCCGTGATGTCACGGCCACACACCCCCATCGCGTCTCCTCTTAGGCCACAAATCGCGTCTGCTGCAGGTGCGGGCGATGGCACGCGCTCCGTTGCGAGCGCCTAGCATGGCCTCAGCCTTAGTTCTTGCTTAGGACAGGCTGTTCTTGTTGTGTAGTGGTTGTTTAGTGATCCCTTTTGACACCTACTGGTTCTTCTCACTAACACTCTTCTGCTTTTCTTAGAGAAACTATAATCTCTGTAGATTTGTAAGACAGCCTAATATTTCACAAATAAAACCTTATTTATTTTTTACCTCTTAAGTTGAAGCAGCAATCTGTACCCTTTATCTATTAAAAAAAATTAAATAATTATTACTCGTCATTTGGGAGGCAATTATTTTTTGAGAATAATTAGTCGGTGGACTCAATATGGCTCCCAGGGTCAGCCTTACTTTGGTGGCCAATAGGGAGCTGCAAAGCATTGGCAAATGATGTCACAACTTTCTATTGGTCACCGTGTAGCTATATTTGTAATTGTTTGTGTCGTGGATCCACAGATTGGCTCTGGAAGACACTCTCCCCTTAGTTCAGGTAATTAATAAACCAAAAACGAGGGGGGGGGGGGGATAAGAATTGCTTTTTTATCCAATAAAAGCATTCGCATTTTTCCAATTGAAAGTTCCAGGTGGCATTTTGTTAAACCAAGTGCCCCTTACATACAGTAGCTCTGAGTCTGTTAGTGAAAGGTTGCATGGTGTCGGCCTGTTTTTCTTGAGGCAAAAGTTTAAAGTGGTACCCTGGTTGACCGTAGTACTGCCTACTTAGTCACTTAAAATAAAGTGGCCCTGCTGCTTTGTATATTTTTAAATTATATCCCACGTGAACTCCGTGTTAAGACTTTGGCATCATCCAGAGTGCTTGTCCTTCATTTGATGACAACATTAAACATTTTCCATCAAATGGAAACCTTCCCAAATAATTTGGTGAGTCATTAATGTGAATTTATTTGGCACGTATGTCTTGCTTGTCCACAGTCTGTTCCATAACTCCCAGTTCTTATAAAAAGAAGTTAACTTGCAATGTCTGCACTTTAAAAATCCATTTCTTTTTTTAAACACATCAGTGTAGAACTAAGGTAATTTAACAGGAAGAGGAGAGGTGTATCACATATATACTGAGATCAAGCTAGCTGTCTGCTTTTATATTGCCTTGTCTTAAAGGTTCAGTGCTACATGAGTTAAATCAAGGTGAAGACAAACTTCGAAAACTTGTCATTGACAGAAAACCTCTTCGGAAGGGGAAAGTGGCCTATTTTGTTTCAGCTTGTAGAAGTGGGATTTCCTACAGATGCGTCACAGCAGACATGAAATAAATATTGTTTATCTGTAAACTTTACTTTTGTTCTGTACTAATTTACATTTTATAGTCTGATCTTGTTTGTAAATGGAATCTTTTCACTGCAGATCTATATGGAGAAATTCCCATACATACATAAATACTAACTGTGTTCACTGTCAGTAAAAGTGAATAATTTTTTATTTTTTGAGAGTGGTTATAGGAACCAGATTGCAAACATACTTGGCCAACTAGCATATATAGCTAAACCTTAGCCATTCATACCAGTTCGGGTCCATAGAAACAGAGATCATGATTTGAGGATCTGGAACAGAAGACAATTCTTTAACTACTTCACTTACAGAGTGCTCAGTGTATAGGTTACAAAAGCAACAGGTCAATGTGGCAGAAAAGGGGTTATTGGAATACACAGAAAGTACTCTTGAATAGTTTGCTATATACCATTGATCGTAGAAATTAAACTGCTTTACAGTTAATGTGACTTACCCCAAATAATTGGTTCATGTTGCAAATTTATTCCTTAAAAAAAAATGTTTCCCTATGTCGGCTATCTTATGCTGTATCTGTTACTCTGAGTTAATTTTATGCAGAAGTCAGGAATTGAGATGAGGTATGTAACTGGAAGAAAGAAGAGTCTACTGTTTAAAATATTGGCCTTTGGAATGGGAAGCCCTAGCTTGAGCCAGTTTTATTTCTGCTGTATTTATATCTTAAAGCTGCCAGTTTAAAAAAAAAAAAAAAATAATAATAATAAAAAATCCTTCTTTAATATGTGCATCAGTACAACCCCACACAATGATAATTAATTAGCAAAATTGCCGATCGATCGGTAAAGATTTGGCTCAGAGGTTCACTAAATGGCTGTCAGCGCAGCAGAAGAGGATCAAAGATGCAAAGTTCTCTGAGGAATATCATGTGTCCCGGCAGTCACTAGAAAGAATTTGTTCACTGCTAGAGAGAGGGCAGGGCTCAAAAAGGGCTGTGCCAGAGCCTGTTTCAGAAGAGGAAGGGGGTGGGACTTTGTAAATGGTTGCTATAGAAACAAAAATGCTTGTTACATTATAATGCATTAAAAATGTAATTTATAGTTGTTTTATTGTATTTTTTTTAAAATGTCACAAATATTTTCTCATAGTAAAGAACTGATTTATTAAAAAAAAAAAAAAAACCCTGTAGGATATTGCTTGGTCTGCAGCTTTAAGCAATTCATTTGATCTTCTACAGTTATGAAATGTTATCTCTTCAGTGATAATTGTACGTAGATCTTACATGACTGATTTTGGTTATATGTGCATATTCTGTGTATGTAGTTGACACTGCATAATAAAAATAATAATCTGACCTCCCCCAATAACATTTGTTCATGAGAGCTGGGCAAAATCAGCTTTGAGACAGTGATTAAAATAGATTCAAAAGAACTATTTTGATATAGTTTGATAATTCTACTTAGATGATGAGAAAATACAGCTAGCTCCAGGGGAGGTTTGGTAGGAGTAACTGCAGCTTTAATGTATGAAGCGTCAGAAAGTGATTGTGTTGTTCTCCTGCCAAGTTTAGATTTCCATTTGTGTGTATAATTGGCCGCATAAGTGTTATCTGATCATTCAGTCTGATGTCAGCTGAAAGTTTTGATCCTCGTCTGAGGCAACTAATCCGTTGGTATGGGGGTTGGCTGTGAGGGAGCATATAAGCACTGAACTGAACAAGTGGATAGCCCGGCTATACATATTCAGAGATGGAGTGGCTTAGTGAGTAAAAACACTGACTGACACAGAGTTTTGAAGCAGGAGAACCTGGTCCAATTCCCGGTGTCGGCTCCTTGTGACCTTGGACAAGTCACTTTATCTCCCTGTACCTCAGGCACAAAAAACTGATTGTAAGCTCCACGGGACAGGGACCTGTGCCTGCAAAATGTCTCTGGAAAGCGCTATGTAAAACTAGCAGCGCTATACAAGAACGTGTGTGTGTGTGTGTGTGTGTGTGTTATACATATACACACACTTCTACTATTCCTACTGACGTTTCAGTCCCAACCAGGGGAAATAAAATGGTGGTTAAATGCTAACGTGTCACAGAAGACAATAGGATGCCACAATGTCACCCATGCTGTTCCCTATTAGCTGCGTGACATTGGAAATTTAAAACCCAGAAAGTATTGTGGGTCGCTGGCGCTGAAAATAATGTGGTTTAGTTCCTGGGACCCTCTGGTTCCCATTCTGTATGAAGAAAATAAAAGGGAGCAGAGGGGCAATTATTGTTGCTTTAACGATAGCTTGGTTTATGGGGCAAAGCTTTGAAGGCCTTCTGCATCATATAAAACCGGATTTAGTCTGTTTAGCATTGCCAATGGTTGGGCAGCACATCATTTATTTTTATTTTTTCTTTCAAGTTCTTGATATTACTGTAGCACCAAACAGGTACAGAAACGATTTAAAAAAGAACTGAAGAAGCCCTGGTTGCTTGTTCACATAAAGTATACACTGTTTGTTCATCAGTGACATCTTGTGTGTTCTTGTATCGAACTGAAGCATCAGGGCTGCTCAGTGCATCATAAAGAAGATCAATGTTACTGTGAGGCCAAGTACTGTACTTTTTACACTCAGTAAATCATTACAGATGGTGCAGTAATAGATCTGTAAAAGTAGAAGTTTATCTGCTGTGCACTCAACGCAAAGTCCCTGTGACAAACCGCACAGTATAAACAAGAATAATTATAATCTCCAGACTAGCATAAAATATGTTTTTTGAAGATGCAGTCCAACTTAAGAACATGTTAGAGTTGCAGTAAAAGCAAAGCAGCCATGAAACATAATCGTGTCTAATAATTGGTTTATAATCTCAGATGTTTAAAGCTCTACAAATTGAAACCATGCGCAATAGCAAAAGGTATACTGTATTAATACATTTTACTTATGTTAGACGATAGGAGGTTTATATGTCTGAGAAAAGAATGATGCACCAATTCCAAAGTTTCAGTGACTAAGCAGAGGTATATAGCTCCTTTCATTGATATTTTTAAGGAATCTTCAACTACTTTCCCTCAGTACGTCAATGTAAAAATCGGGGTCTTAAAATTAAGTTCTCGTTGTAGAAATGTAAATAAAATCTGTTTTTGTACGTTGTTAACCTTCTGACTGGTTAGAGTGGGAGAGAGAGTTAAAGCAGAGGCAATGGCAGTAAAATTCAATATACATGTGATATTGTTTCATAGACTTGAAGACAAGCCTTTAAGACATGACTGTTCGCTTGTAGTTGTCCCGTAGTTACTGCTGAATATGAAATGCCCAGCAGCTCACATAATACTGTTTCTCCAGTGATGTCCATAGCTATAGCAGTGAAACCAACTTACAGTATCTCATTTGAGAAAGCATTTCCCTTCAAATGCTGAGTCACTGAACATTTTTTTTAAGTTCTTCATTATGAAAACAGTACAAAGATCTTAGTATGTTTGTTCTCAGAATAAAATGGAGAATACATAGAGTAAGACTGAATTTACCTTATTCTAATGGTAAGTGAAATTTAATTTGATTATTTTTATCTAAATGTCTCGTAAGTTTAAATTTAGAGCCTCTGATTTGGCCGAATTAATTTTATAACCTGAGATCAAACCGAACCCAGAGAGCTCCTCTTTAAATTGGGGAGAGAAGTCAGAGGGTTAGAAATTGTTAAAATAATATCGTCAGCAAACGGAGATAATTTGATTTTTTCCTGGCCAATCTTGATACCCTGAATATTAGGGTTTTTCATCATTTTAATTGCAAGCAGCTCATTTGTTAATGCAAAGAGCAGAGGAGATAATGGGCAACCCTGCCTGGTACCATTACTAAGCTTAATTTTATTTAGTCCCCCCCCCCCCTGGCATTTTTAGAGAAGCGGTAGGGACATCATATAAGGCTGGGACGCCTTTTAAAAATAGGCCAAAGAAGCCAAACTCCTGCATAGTTCTATCTAAAAAAAAATCCCAATTAATTCTATCGAACGCTTTTTCGGCATCTAAGCTCAGTAACATTGCTTTGGGTTTAGAGGACTGAACATAATACATTTTATTGATAATCTTATGTGTACAGGCATACCCCGCATTAACGTAGGCAATGGGACCGGAGCATGTATGTAAAGTGAAAATGTACTTAAAGTGAAGCACTCCCTTTTTCCCACTTGTGATGCACGTACTGTACTGCAATTGTCATATACGTGCATAACTGATGTAAATAACGCATGTGTAACAGGCTCTATAGCCTCCCCGCTTGTGCACAGCTTCGGTACAGGTAGGGAGCCAGTATTGCTGTTCAGGACGTGCTGACAGGCGCATGCGTGAGCTGCTGTTTGCCTATTGAGCGA
Source organism: Ascaphus truei (assembly GCF_040206685.1). Classification (NCBI taxonomy): domain Eukaryota; kingdom Metazoa; phylum Chordata; class Amphibia; order Anura; family Ascaphidae; genus Ascaphus; species Ascaphus truei. The sequence continues at coordinate 143,617,908 of NC_134485.1, read as the reverse complement.
AATGTACTTACTCGCGAGTGTACTAAAAGTGAGTGTCCTTAAAGCGGGGTATGCCTGTATTGTATTGTCTGAGGTTTGACGCTTGCTTATGAAACCTACCTGATCATTGTGGATTAATCGGGGCAAAATTGGGTTTAATCTATTCGCCAGGATTTTACTATAAATTGTTAAGTCTGTATTAAGAAGTGAAATTGGTCTGTAACTTGCGCAACTCATTGGATCTTTTCCTTCCTTCGGTATTGCTACTAAATTTGCTTTTGAAATTTGCGAGGGAATCTGGGAACCCGATAGAAAACTATTAAACATATCTAAAAGCTATGGTGCTAAAATTCCCCAATGTTTTTTAGAATAGTATAGATTTGAGAACCCATCCAGACCTGGGGCTTTTGAGGGTTTAAAACCTTTAATAACCTTTTTTAATTCTGTAATATTTATGTTGGCATTGAATCCCTTCAATTCTTCCGCAGACAGCTTTGGGAGTTCGCATGCCTGTAAATAGCTATCTATTTGTTCACTGGAGGTTTTATTAAAATTGGGATCTGAGTCGAGATTATATAAATTATTGTAATATTTATAGAATTCCTCAGAATTTGAAAAGGATTGTGTGATTTCCCCATTACCCCGTCATACCGCTGCGACTTGCGATTTAGCTTTAACACCTCTTAACTTGCTAGCGAGGAGCTTATCTGCTTTATTACCTTTATCATAATGTCTGATGGGTCCATCTGTGTTTTCCAATCTTAATTTATGTAATGCTTCTCTGGTCTGGCAAAGAAATTTATATACTGTATCTTCCTGCAAGGACGTGATTTATGTTCCTGTTCTAGTTCAATTATTTAGCCATAAGTTTACCTTGTTTAAGATTTTTTTTGCTTTTTTCCCTCTGTGAAGCTATTGAGATACATTGACTTCTAATGGAGTCTTTATGAGCCTACCAGAGGGTGGACGGGCTTTCGACTGAGCCTTTATTTAGTTTGAAATAGTCTACAGATATGTTCTCTATCTGTTCCTCGATCCACGTCTGATTAAAAAGCGACTCATTTAGGCGCCACTGAAACACCTTAGGTCTAATAAAAGTTTTTTTTAGGATCATTTCCACTGGAGCGTGGTCAGACCAGGGCCTATATTTGTTTGGGTGACCTGGTCCAAAAGATTCGCAGAGACAAATATATAATCAATTCTGGTATATATATTGTGCGGGGGAGAGTAAAATGTATACTCTTTGTTTTTTGTTCTTCATACTCCAAGCGTCTTCAAGTGTAAAATCTTTTAAATAAATACATTTTATACGTTTCTTAAAATGTTTTGCTTTGCTGAATACCTCGTTTGCTATCTTATGTCGTGATGATGAGGATCTGTCCAAATCGGGGTTCAGGGTCATATTAAAATCACCTCCTAATATCTCACAAGGGGGAATCCCCAATTTCTTCTAAAATTGATTTCAGAAAATCTATTGGTTGATCATTGGGTGCATATATATGAACTAAGGTTAGTCTAACCCCTGACAGAAGACCTCTCACCATTATAAATCTGTCCTCCTTATCCCTTTTAATTTCTTCCGTTTGAAATGGGATATCGTGTTTTAACAGAATAGCAGCTACTCTTTTCTTTTTTGAAAAAGAATAATAAACCCCCAAAAGTGTTAGGAGGATCCTGGGTGTTGAAGTGAGTTTCCTGGAGAAATAAAATATCTGCTTGCATTTTCTTACATTCTCTCAGGACTAGTCTCCTTTTATTATTTGAGTTTAGTCCCTTTACATTTAAAGAGACAATTTTTATGGGTAATTGGGTAGTCATATGTTACGGATTAAGACTCGCTCTCTACTTATCGTAAAGTGTGGAATGGAGTGTGGGTGTGAAGAAGTCGTAACTTGAGCTTGAAGACTTACTACTGTCTGCTTTAAGGGAGGGAAAGCACACCCTCCTCAGTGATCTGTGGCACTGGGGGGGAGTACCTGGGGGGGGGGATTAGGGAGACAAACACAGAAAACAACAACAAAGGGTATATCGGGGGAGGGTGGACCTATTGTCCATTCTAAAACTTTTTAACTGCTGGTCCATGTGTAGACCAAAATAAAGGGCTAAAGGAAGCCCAGATATGGGGGGCGCACAAGCCTCAGTGATTCCAGGGTACCCCAAACTTCGCAGGGGGACTCCTCCATACTGTAACCTCCAAATCTCTTTACCTCCAAAATCCAACCCATTTTATAGAAACGGCATTAGAAAAACTGGAAAATACCTTTGGTTTAAGTAGCAGCCTGAACTTTTTACATGAAACATTTTTGCTCTTTCGCTAAGGTACACGGATTGTAACAAAAATAGGTAGGAATATAGTACAAAACCTTAGAAAATTTGTGATCACAGACATTTGACGAAAATAACTTTGCGAATGAAGTTAAGTCATTTATTCTGATCCGCCAACCTCCTCCACCAGCTAGTCTGACTTCAGCTGTAGATTTTAGCTCGGTCAGGTCGGGTGGGTGAAATCCGGAGCTTCTAGACGGTCCTCTCTTATGCTCCGCACTGAAGCTTCCGGTGGTCTCTTGGGCCTCGGGGAACGTTGCGGTTTCGCAGTTTGCTGGCTGTGTAGACCAAGGGCTCCTAGGAAATTCTCCGCCTCTTCTGGAAATCTTAACTAGAATTGCTTCCCATCTCTGTTTACAACTAAACGGAATGGAAAGGTCCATCTATAGCGGATCTCGTTGTCTCTTAGGACCGCAGTGACTGGGCTGATGCTTCTTTCCAGATTCACAATCTCAAAAAGAAGATCTTGGAAGATCTGGAATCTTCAAAGTCCACACACTCTTGATTCCTACAGCCTCTCATTATTTTCTCCTTGGTGGTGTAATAGTGTAGTTTGACTATTACATCCCTGCATTTCCGAGGGTCCGCAAATCTTTGACCTACTGCACCGACACACTTTATTCGAGCAAATACCCGGTATGTACCTGGCAGATACCTGGAATGCGCCGCTCCTCACCTCTGACAAGCCCCGTTGCATTTGCCTTCCCAGCCTGGGTTCATGCCTGGCTGATGGGCGGCTGATCTGTTAAATGATAATGATTAGGATTTAATAGGCTGCAATGCTTCGCGTGTCTACCAGATGGCATAAATTCATGAATTGTAATGCAGTATATATATATGTACTGTGCAGTATTGCAGCCAGCGGGAATAAAATGCTTCAATCCCTGCCGGAAAATAACTCAATGCACTCGGGCAGAAAACAGTCACAAACCTCAATACACCCGGGTATACCCGAATTCGTGGGACTAGCCGAGCTCGAATAAAGTGTGTCGCCAGTGTAGGGCTCGATGTGCTCTGTCCATATGGAGATCACTTGTTAGAAGCTACATTATTTGGGTAAATAGATTTGTTAAATAGGGCTCCAACTCACCCGGATCGACTGTTTCCAAAATCTTTCCTATTCTGAGATTTAGCCTCCTTTCCCAATTTTCCAGATCCTCGACGGTGTCAGTCAGATTCCGGATTTCGTCGTTAAGTCTGAATAGCTCGTCTTCCATTGACCCTGACTCAGGATGCTTCGAGTTTATTTTCTAACAGCACAGTTCGTTCCGTCAGGAAAGTCAGACCTGCCTTAAATTTAGCAACAGCATTGTCCAGAGCCACTTTTATCATGCATCTCTTTAAAAAGATCTTTTAAAGCCTTTGGGTGTATTTTCTTCTGTTGTTCCTGCTCTGTGTCGGTAAAGTTTTTTCCTTGTTGGTGTGGCTGTTCCTGCTCTCGTGCATGCGCGTGCCAGCACGGGCGCCATCTTCATTTTCGGTACCAGGGAAGCAGCTTTATGAAGGGACCAATGGGGTCGCAGACTTCCGATCCTTCATAGGGGGAGGAATGCCTGTAGGTTCTGCTAGGAGGAATATGGGGGGGGGGGGGGGGGTAGTTTTTAGTCCATTTTGACCGGTTTGGAGTTCTCTAATGTCCACGATCGTAGCGAAGTCCTCGCAGCTACCCTAGAGTGCTCCAGTCATCGCCAACGCTGCGTGAGCACAATTGTATCTTTTAGTTCGTGCACTGCCCATTCCGCATGGAAGGTACTTAAGATATGTTTAAGAACATTTCCCTGTATTAATGTGCGACAAATATAGCTATAAACATTCCGGACATGGTATCTAAAAAGCTTTGTGCTTACTTGTAATTAGGCTCAGTACCACACATTTTTTATGATATATCAAATGACCAAAAAAAAACAAACGTGTAGGTGAAAAGGAGACCTGTGACTTACATTATTACAGGATTAAAAAAACGTGATGTCCATTAAAGGTTATTGTAGCCTACTAATCTATATCACTTCAACAGAACTAAAAAGACAACTAGATCGTTGCACTTACATACTAACTGTACATTTATACTAGTGGGTCTTATAGGATACAGGTATAAAGGAAGGAGAATTATTGGGGATTCTTTCAATAGTCAGAAGAGGTATTGTGATTTTGTAAGTGTATTATGAACCCTGTATCTCTCTGACTGTTGCAGTTATTTTTGGTGCGTAGATGAATCCCAGAACACCAACAGCTGTTTTACATAGTTTTTTGTGTAATGTACACTCTTCAGGCCCTTTCTAGGAATGCCCTTTCTAAGAATGCTCGTGTCTGACTGACGTGCGCTGAAATGACAGGAACATTTCCCATTGCAAATCATTTTCTTAAATTGCTGATATATATATAATGGATAACCTGAACTCGGTGACACCATTACTTGTGTGCAGAGCATCTGCCTTGGATCATTATAGTGTCATGCCATACAGTGTCATTGACACAAAGTTTATGTACTTTTGCATAAGGCTTTTAAACACATTGGCTATTGTTAGGGCCTATCCAATGGGGTGATCACATAATCTTTATCATCATAAAGTAGATCAACCAGTTTTTGTTTTGCATCACTCATTAATTCAAGAAATCTGTGCAAAGAAATCTATTGTGATAAAAGTATCAAACTAATCTTGCTTGAGTGCGGTTCCCACTTCCACTGTCCGCTTACCCACAGTAACGGGATTTCTTTTTTTTCCCTACACCGTATGTTGGTGTGAATTAGAGTTCAGTAGTGATAAGGAATCGTGGTCAGCATAAGAAGCTATAATTTATGGATGACTTCAATATTTGTTGGGTATAATCACACTTAATACAGCTTTTCAACGCGATCTGTTACAACGCGAATCCGCTTATAACACGATGTAAGCGCGGCTCCCAATTTTTGTATTTATGAATACTTTACAACACGATTATTTTTATCTTAAATACTTTATTGTACAATGCATACAATTGTACATTATTTCTAACGCAATGTGATTCTTTGGACCCCAAGCACAGCGTAAAAAAGGGGGTTGAGCTGTATTATCTTGTATTGCAGCGAACTTTCATTTGATAAAAATTGTGATTGGAATAATTGGAAAACACATAACTACTGTATTTAACACCTTAAATGTTTTTTTAATGTTAGCATCATATTTAAGTTTTTCTGTAGTAGCTTTTTAGATGTCAATCTGATAGCTTAACTATGATAAGCATGAAAAAAATCCTCTGTAAAGGAAAACAGCACATTGGCTCGCTTAATGCTTTGTCTCTGTAGGAAACACTTTCATTGAATAGACACCACATCTCCATTGTACAACCAACAGCTAGCCCTTCACAAAGCTGCTCCTATTCCCAGTATGAATTTGGGAAGCCAACTGGACCAGAATGGAAAGTATGCAATTACAAGTGGCGATGAGATGCATGTCTTGCCTTGGGGTGAATGTGAACTAGATTTGTGGAGAGCCTCTCAGCATGACTGTAACTGCAGTCCATGATGGCCAATAGAAATCACTTACCTAAATTAATGGAGTAATGCTGATTTAACAGTCTTTGATCCTAAAAGTATTACATTAAAAAAAATGTGATTTAAATGTTAATACATTAAAAATAAGGAACTCCAATGTTATTGACCTCCTTACTAAGAGTCAAGGTTCATTTTTCTTTTCAACAGATTTGGTGAAATTCATGATCATTACATACTTATCGTATTTTGCTACTCTTTTATCTTTTTCACTGAGGGCATCTCACTTTGCAAACACAGAACAAAACATAAAAGTAAGAATTCGTTTGGTTTGCATAAAAATATTAGTTTAAAGATAATTTTATATATTTATTTACACCAATAATCTACAGTACATTTAATCTTTTAAACATGTGACTGCAATCAGTTTGCTTCAATTCTAGGTTGGACTGACTGCTCCTTTTAAAATCTCTGCTTGTTACATTAATAAAATAACCTGACATAACCCTTCTGTGTCAGACGAATAAAACTCTAAACACTATAGTCTTTACTCCCATGTAAAGGCGTGCTAGAGCTTAGCACCCTGTCGTGGATCTGCGCCTATGTTGCACGTCTTAAGAAAGTTAAAATTTTCAATGCCAGACATGTAGCTAAACCTTGCTTTTTAATACATTGCTGGCCTCTGTGATTCAGTGACTGGGATCTTCCTTCACTGGTAAATGGGGACTGAAGTTTTAACTGACTTCAGACCAGAGCTTTCACATGACTCGAAAAACAGGGGCAGGGCCCAGCACAACTTTCCAGCTGCACCAAGAACAACAAGAGAAACCTTCATGTAATCTGAGCTACACTGCAGTGTGAGCAGCTGCCCTCACAGGCCAGACTTGTTTTGCTTAGTTTATTTCAAGATGATTAACTTTTTCCTAGAAATTCTCATTCTTCGAATGAGAAAAAGAAAATAAATCTTGATTTGTGTCACTTTTGACTTTGAAAAAACAAACTGGTTAAGCTACTTGCCTGATACTGTACGTAAAAGTAACCAGGTGTAATAAGCCAGTGATAAAATTAACTGTATTTTTTTCTTTTTTTATAGAGGAACCTGGTAGTGGGCAGCCAGCTTCTGTTGCTTGTAGGCACAGGGGGATACAGGGAGAGCACAGGGTCACCTAGATTATTTACTTTCACACATCATAATTGTTTAGACGTTTTTGGTGCTTTTTCTTGAAAAAAAAATGTTGCATTAAAAAAAAAAAAACAACCAGGGAGTAAATGCAATCCAAAAACTGCAAAGGTTCTAAAAGTGCAGCTGTAAAGAAAACAGAATCATGATAGGAAGACACTGCTCATCTTGCCGTGCCTAGGGATGCAATTTCTGCAAGTGTCCCAATGAATGAAATGAATTGGATACAGGAGCGCACAAGTGCCTGTATGTATACTTCAATTCTCAGGGCTGCCCTCGGTGAGGCAGCGCCCTCCAGCTGGCCTGGGCACAATGGCCTATCCTGAAAGTTGGGCCAAACCAGAAGTTGGACACCCCTTCTGTTATCGGCAGGGCCTTTTATCTGTAGCGCCCACTCCTATTCTCCCCCGCCCCTCTACTCAATAACCTGAGTTGTAGACTTCTGTTGTGGGTGCCGGGAATGCTGGCGGCGGGCCTGTTGGCTCTTAGGGATCCCATTAAACACTGCTTTTTGGACTTATAGGTCTAGAATTTACGATTTCAAAGACAAACAATAGAGATGTCAGCTTCCAGAAACCGTGAGATTTGAGGGCCTTGGGCTAAATAAAGGAATCTTCCCAGTAAATAGCTGACTTTTATTACTGACAATATATGTTATAGCATCGATATGGGGGGAGGGGGGGGGGAATAGATACTGGGTCACGGGTTTCCTCTGTAAAATCCCCAAATTCCCTGGTGTCTCTTTATGGGGCTTATAAATCTCTTTTTACGGCAGCATCTGTTGATAGTCTGCTACACCCTGGGAGGTTTCTCAAGTACTTTGCCATTTCGAGGGGGCTATCTTCACCTAAAGTTTAAATGATGCGGTCCCCTTCTTCAATTGAGTGGGGTTTATTGAATAGTGTTTCCCCCTGCGGACATTTAATGTGGCTTCACTGGAGGCAGAGCATTTGGGGAACTTATATCATTTTGGAAATGGGTGGAAATCATTGAGAAGTGCCAAGTTAATCCTAGTTTTACAAAATAGATGTATTAATAAAATATCACACTTAATTGCTTATATTCCAGAAGGCATATTTGTATTTTTACTGTTGGGTGTGTTAACTGTGCTTTCATATTGTTAAAGCGGTTCTTTACAAAAACTTATTTTTTTTCTTTTTTTTTCTTCTGGTAACTTGAAAGGCTCAATCCAAGCAGTTTTAAAAATTATTTTTTTTGTATACGGGTTAGAAAGAGGGGATCCCCAGAGCTGAACCCCATTATCTTCAGCTCCAGGGACCCCTTGCTTACCTTCCAAGGGGGTGCCGGTATCCTGCAGTTTAAAGCCCCATGTCATGGGCCAAATAGGAAGCCCCACCGGGTGACGTCACGGCTTGCTTGTGGCCCACAGGGCCTGGAAGCTTTGAAAAGCAGACATATAGTGATTACATATTAGTGGCCACGGGCACCCCCTATGGAGGTAAGTACTTCTGGAAACAGGTTCCCTGGAGCTGAAATTAACGGGATTCAGCCCCTGCTGCAAACCTGTATTAAAATTAAAATGAATGGAATTTTTATTTTATTTTTTAAACGCTTGGATTGCCTCTTTAAGGCCGCGTTCATGCTGATCGCGCGCGAGCTGCATGATGAAACACAGGTGAATGGGATTGTGTATAGTGTGCACGTGAGCATCGGGAAGAGCAAAGATACATGAGACAAAATTTCTTTGTAGCGTGACGGCAGGGTCACGTAAGCGTGACGTCACGCCCATGCCCCCCAACACGTCTCCCCGTCGCGTCTACCTACAGGACTCAAACGCACTGTGTACGCAGCCTAAGGTCTCGTCCCCACTGCTCGCGCCTGCGCGGCATGAACAAGATACGGCTCCCTATGGGTCTGGCCCCAGTCGCTGGCGCCGCGCTCCTGCACAAAGCGAGATACGCGACAAGTTTTTTGTCTGTTGCCACGGCGGACGAGTGTTTGTCACGGCGGCTGTTCAGCCAGTGAGGGTGAACCAGTCATGTGACAACATGGTCGCGCCGTTGCCACCCCCTCTCCCCCCTTTCTCCCGTAGCTATCTCCTGCTTTTCTCCTGACGAGCAACCACAAGTCACGGCTGAAACTGGTGCACGCGCTCCGACGTACACGCAGTCACTGGGGCCGTAGCCTAATTTAATGAGAGATTTATAAACGTTCATATTTACTTGACTTTAGTCAATTCTAAAAACTTTTTCTGTATTTGAACCAGGAGGATAAAATGAAACAATGGATAGAAGTCTTTAAAAAAAAAAGGGGGGGGGGGGGGAAAGCATGTACTGTATAACTTGTCTAGATTTATATTAACAATATTATTGCATACAGTATATATTTTGACAATATTGTAGCTCTAATATTGCAAGCAGCAAACACTAAGAAATTCCTTCAGCTGTACACACAACCTCTCAACACAAGACTATAATATGGCTTTCTTCAGTGATCCTTACCTATTATTTATTTATAGGTGGCTGAATTCCTGAAATATTTGCTTATTACATAAATAGACCTTTAACCTCTTTTAAAATAGCTGCAATTTCCTTCTATAGAAATAATGAGGCCTGCGTGTCCAGATGTTTGTTTTGTGGCTTTAATGAGAAATGGAAAGAAAAACACTGAAGTGGTGTGTGTTTTATATATAGTTTTATATATAGTTTTATCCCCTATGCTCCCTTAAAGGTACAATCCCACATAGCCAGCCAGAAAAAACAATGTTGTGTAAAGAAACCAACAAATTAGCACTAAGTCGAATTGGCTTCCTGAAACAAATCTAACAGCGTTGAAAGCAAAGCCTTGATTGGTTTTGTCTGTTTGGAAATTAATTACGAATTGCATTTTTTTAGGGGAGTTTTCTTTACCCTACGCCAACCCTGTACTTCAGAGCTCACCCTGTACTTGATAACAGAGGGCCAATGAAAGTGGGGAGTTTTGCCCGTTGAAACTGTTGTTCAGAACACATTGATATCATAGGGATTAGCCAGAGGAGATAAACAAGAAGATAATAGCACTAGCAGAATCGTGTGCATACAGTACCTGTTAGAGTGACTACCCTTTTCTTGGCCCCAATGCTGGTATGCTCCTGCGACATCCTGCAATACCCCATAAAGGGAGGGTAAACCCCCCAAAACGTTGTTTGTGTGTTTACTCTGCATCTTTGTGAATTAATAAATGCGGAACATCGCTTATGTGGCACCTTACCCAGTTGTACCGTTGCTTCAATTTCTCTTAGCCAGAGGACTGTGGAGGGATTGCCTATTTAAGAAGATATTAACCGTGTTGACTGCAGTGCCTGTTTTTTTCCTGGAAGTGAAATGTAGTTGCAGTCTCGCCTTCATTACATTTGCAGGCATAACCTTATAGATGTCAATGTTAACATGGACAAGAAAGAAAAAGTGACACATTTGCATGTCAATACCCAGAATTTTTATTTACTCTAAGGCCAAGTCCATAGAGGGGGGAGCAGTGCTGAGGTGCGCTGAGGCTCGCCTGCTGAAGCCTGTGCGATTTCATGGACTTGCAGGCGAGCCAGCGTGTGCGATCGGGAGGCGGGGGGAGGCAGAGGGAGGCTGGGCAGTGACATCACTGGGCCAATTGCCCGCGATGAACCAACGTCACGGCGCCGTGACGTTGACGCTGCTTCGCGCTGATTGGATGTTTTCAGCCGACAGCGCTCTGAAAAACAGCTTGGCTGTCGGCTGAAAAATCCAACTCGTCAGCACGCCTGCGGACGCTCGCGTGAGCCCCCTCTCAAGACATCCTCATTGAGGATGCCGGGGCTCAGCGCGGAGTGTCCGCATGGCTCAGCGCTGCTTGTCCTTTTATGGACGTGGCGCACAGTGCAGGGATTGTGCCTCTTTTTTTACTTATAACTTATTTTGTTACCTTTGTAGAGAAGAGAACATATGGTGTGTGGTAATGAAGATGTAAACCAGAGCTTATTATATACTAGCTGATATACCCGGCATTGCCCGTGATGTAATTTTCCCGCTCCCCCTCTCTCTGTCTCCGCTCCCCCCTCTCTCTGTCGCCGCTCCCCCTCCCTCTGTCTCCGCTCCCCCTCCCTCTCTCTATCCATTCCCCTCTCTCTCCCCCTTCCCCTCTCTTATCCCACTTCCCCTTTCCCCCTCCCTGTCTTTCTTCCCCGTTCACAGCAATCCACCCCCCCCCCCCCAGTTCTTAGCTGGGTTCTCCCTCTCCCTGTTCTGAACTCCGTTCCCCCCCCCCGTTAACAGGTCCATCTGTGTGTGTCCCCTTCACAGACTCGGGTACCCCCCTTTCACAGCTGCGTACCCCCCCCCCCCCCCCCAGCGTTCAGATGTCCAATTTCCTCCCCCCCTTCCTTCACAGCTCCGGCCCCGCCCCCCCCCCCCCACTTCACATCTCCAATTCCACCCCCCCCCCCTTTCAGAGGTCACCGACGGTGAGGAAAGCGGGAGGATGGCGTGGTTGGAAGGGTTGCGAGGGAGGATGGGGGCGGACAGGCACGTGATGAGGTGAGAGGGAGGACGGCGCGGGAGAGGGTGGGTGAGTGATGGAGAGGGTGGGTGGGTGACGGAGAGAGCTTGTGGCAGCAGGGGGGGCTGAGGCAGACGCACAGAGGGGAGCGCCGGAGGATCTCCGCTCCTCCAGGCAGTGCGGCGGTTCAGGTCCCACCTCCTCTAGTGTGGCCCTCCCTAGCGCTGCACATCCTGGGTCCGCAAGGTGGCTCAACTCGCCGCCCAGTTCCCGAGTGTCCGCAAGGAGGCTCAACTCGCCGCCAGGTTCCTGATCGCCGGAGGGGGGAGTGGAGGCAGGCAAGCAACGTGGTGAAGGAGGGGAGTGCCGGAGGATCTGAGAGTGCTGAATCTCATGGCTCCATCACCCCACCCGCCGCAACCGCTAACCACCCCGCTCCCCCATCTCCCGCACCACCACTGCTCCGCTCCCCCGTCCCCCCCGGCGGGCGCACACACTTTCCCCCTTACCACCTCTGGCCCCGGGCAAGCAGCCACGGGGACCGGGGCAGAAGGGGGGACACCACACTGGAGCGGAGAGAGAAGAGCGGCCACCACTGCTCCGTTTCCTTGTGAGACATTCACATGTCTTAGACAGGGTTGCAACCCTGCTTGTCACCATTATCACATATCATACAGTGCTTCCACTGCAGCAAGGGATTCTGGGAAATTACATGCAAATGAGCACACAGTTCCACATTTTGCCTTAAATCCAGTAATACATGGAACACTTAAGCCAATGCTTACTATTTTAAACAACGCTTTTGACCCCAGCCTGGCATCAGATGCAAAGCCAGTAAACCCACTCATAGCTGTTTCGACCTTTTGGGTCTCATCAGTGTGATGTTGGTTGTACTGTGTATATATGTATGATCCGGAAATAATTGGACACTGACACAATTTTCATAATTTTGGATCTGTACGCCACCACAATGGATTTGAAATGAAACAACCGAGATGCAATAGAAGTGCAGACTTTCAGCTTTAATTCAAAGAGTTGAACAAAAATATTGTATGAAACGTTTAGGAATTGCAACCATTTTCATACGCAGTCCCCTTATTTCTGGGGCTCAAATGTAATTGGACAAATTAACACAATCATAAATAAAATGTTCATTTTTAATACTTTGTCGAGAATCCTTTGCAGGCAATGACTGCTTGAAGTCTGGAACGCATGGACATCACCAAACGCTTGGTTTCCTCCTTTGTGATGCTTTGCCAGGATTTTAATGCAGCTGTCTTCAGTTGTTGTTTGTTCGTGGGTCTTTCTGCCTTAAGTTTTGTTGTCAGCAAGTGAAATTGACTCGGCCATTGCAGAATATTCCACTTCTTTCCCTTAAAAAACTCCTGGGTTGCATTCGCAGTATGTTTTGGGTCATTGTTCATCTGTAAAGTAAAGCGCCATCCAATCAACTTCGCTGAATCTGAGCAGACAATATATCCCTATACACTTCAGAATTCATCCGGCTGCTTCTGTCTTCTGTCACGTCATCGATAAACACTAGTGACCCAGTGCCATTGTAAGCCATGCATGCCCATGCCATCACACTGCCTCCACCGTGTTTTACAGATGATGTGGTATACTTCGGATCATGAGCCGTTCCAAGCCTTCTCCCTACTTTTTTCTTACCATCATGCTGGTACAGGTTGAACTTAGTTTCATCTGTCCAAAGAATGCTGTTCCAAAACTGGGCTGGCTTTTTTAGATATTGTTTGGCAAAGTCTAATCTGGTCTTTCTATTCTTGAGACTTATGAATGGTTTGCACCTTGTGGTGAACACTCTGTATTTGCTCTCGTGAAGTCTTCTCTTTACGGTAGACATGGATAATGATATGCCTACCTCCTGGAGAGTGTTCTTCACTTGGCCGGCTGTTGTGAAGGGGGTCTTCTTTACCACGGAAAGGATCCTACGATCATCCACCACTGTTGTCTTCTGTGGACGCCCAGGCCTTTTTGTGTTGCAGAGCTCACCAGTGCGTTCTTTTTTTTCTCAAAATGTACCAAACTGTTGATTTGGCCACTTCTAATGTTCCTGCTATCTCTCTAATGGATTTCTTTTTTTTTTTTTTTTTGCAGCCTAAGGATGCCCTGTTTTACTTGCATTGAGAGCTCCTTTAACCGCATGTTGTGGGTTCACAGCAACAGCTTCCAAATGCGAATGCCACACCTGGAATCAACTCCAGACCTCTTACCTGCTTAATTGATGATGAAATAATGAAGGAATAGCCCACTCCTGTCCATGAAACAGCTTTTGAGTCAATTGTCCAATTACTTTTGGTCCCTTGAAAAAGAGGCTACATATTAAAGAGATGTAATTCCTAAACACTTCCTCCAATTTGGATGTGAATACCCTCAAATTAAAGCGGATAGACTGCACTTTAAGCCCATATTCATTATTTAACTGTAACTTGAATTTATTGTGGTACACAGCAGAAATAACATAACTTGTAACAGTGTCCAATTATTTCTGGACCTAACTGTGTGTGTGTATGTGTGTGTATATGTGTATATTTATGTGTGTATATATAGCTATATATATCTCTATCAACACACAAACTTGGTAGCATGTTCCCACTGTTATTCCTTTATTTAACTATTTGCATTAGATATCTTCATTATCTTAGTTGAAAAGTGAATTTCAGTGTAAAAAAATAAATACATCTTTAATGACTTGAGCCATTGTCTTGATATTAGCGGGAACAGAGGGTTCAAGGGCCACTTTCACCCTTTGAGGGCTTAAATTGTACCTACAGGTACACGTTGAGAAGCCCTTATGTATACAGATTAGGTTATTTTAATATATAGTACCTGTGTCTCAGCTTTGTACATGTATGAGGTGCTACCTCACAAATTCTGCCATTGACTTGAATGGACGATTCCATGCAATAGTGCCGAATCAGCACTATTGCAACCTAATCAATTATCCCTATAGTTAGACACGTTAGGTGAACATGTTCTGTGGCCTGAGCTATGAAAGGGCCTGATTACTAAAGCCTCCAGGCTGCAAAACTGTGGGAAAACAAGCATATAAACAGAACCATGTGTATTGAACAAAAATAATTCTATTCAAAGCAATTTGAGTTTTTCCTTCCATATTTCTGGTAATTCTTTTGCACTGGTTTCGCACCCATTTTGAGTAATTAGCTCCTTTTGTTTTAATGCTGCTGAAAGTGAGAAGAAAAATCACGCCCATGAATACTGACTGCAATATGGTACTTAATGTAAATATGATTTCCTTGAATATCATTAATCTTTGCATTGTTTCCATGTAATGAAACATACAGTATTCTGCTTCTTATAATTTCTGTTTTCTTTTGTTTTTTAGGAAATGCCCAATTCAGTTTTTTTGGTCATGGAGGTAAGTGTTTTTATTTATGAATCATTGTTGGATAATTCTTACTATGAAATTATAGTAGGCTTATTTTATTTAAAGGGGTAGCTTTTACTTGAAAAGTAAACATAAAAATACTGTTTAGCAAATAGCATTCCACTGTTTTTCCTTGTCAAGCTTCTTTTACGTAAAGCGTATGAAAATCTAAAAATTATTATTGGCTCTCAACAGTAATTGCAATTGCTGAGACGATCTGCTTCTAATGCTCTTTAATCCCTATAATATACCGGAAGAGATAGAGAAAGCTTTTGGCAGGGATTATTTTTCTTTATCATGGTTTTGGCCACGTCCATAGTGTGAGCGACTACAGGCCACACCTCCTGTGAGGCATTGTGACGATAGCTTATGACAGGCTGCAATTTACACCAAATATATATAATAATATAATATATATATATAACTGGGTTGAACTGGGACGAGACTTAGATATGATAAAATATAATTTATTCCTTGATAAAGGTGAACACACAAAATATACAAATAACAGGCAAAATATGGACACTTACTTAAAGATGGAAATGATGAAACAGTCACATCTGGACTGGCAGTTCATACAGCACTCTTCATCATCCCAAGACACGAAAAGCCATGAAAAGGCCTTGCATGCAGACATTGCATAGCATTTCTCTCAGCAATCAAGATGGTATAGAAGAACGAACACAGGATAAAGGGTGGACAACCGTTTATACACCTTTTGTAACCCTATAATAAAAAATGCACAAATGCGCACCAGGGATTAGTGGAAGGTAATTTATTAAAAATACACAAAAACTGAGGGGATCCAACCCCACCTCAGAACAGCTGTGCAGCTGGATGGCTAAGTACTACCAAGGAGAACACCTAATGGTGACTAAACCCTAAGCTGCACAGTATATAAATACAGTGAAATTTATATAAAAAACATGAGAGAAAAAAACAAACATGAAAACAACCTATCAACAGATTTGTATAGAAACCGCCATAGGGTTGGGCACTGGCAAGGGGAAACGGACACTCACACTGAGACAGTCAGCAGACTCGCGGTGTCTGCACAGGATCCGGATCTCGGCACCGCGGAGATGGATAAAACCGCTGCTGTCTCCTGCAGGCTCCGTCTCAGCTTACCAGCATACACGCGCAGGATGACCTGTCGTGACCTCCTGACGAAGTACTTGGTACGAAACGCGTATAAAAAAAAAAAAAAAAAGAGGTCATGACAGGTCATCCTGCGCGTCTATGCTGGTAAGCTGAGACGGAGCCTGCAGGAGACAGCAGCGGTTTTATCCATCTCCGCGGTGCCGAGATCCGGATCCTGTGCAGACACCGCGAGTCTGCTGACTGTCTCAGTGTGAGTGTCCGTTTTCCCTTGCCAGTGCCCAACCCTATGGCGGTTTCTATACAAATCTGTTGATAGGTTGTTTTCATGTTTGTTTTTTTCTCTCATGTTTTTTATATAAATTTCACTGTATTTATATACTGTGCAGCTTAGGGTTTAGTCACCATTAGGTGTTCTCCTTGCTAGTACTTAGCCGTCCAGCTGCACAGCTGTTCTGAGGTGGGGTTGGATCCCCTCAGTTTTTGTGTATTTTTAATAAATTACCTTCCACTAATCCCTGGTGCGCATTTGTGCATTTTTTTATTATCTTGTTTTTCAGGGTGCCTTCCCCCCTTTCTTAGGGGGGTTCACCTAGATTTGAGAGTTTCTGGGGAGACGCTTTATGTACATGCTGTAAAGGGATCATCCACACCATCACACAACACGAGCGCTGAATATCCAGTTTTTTCTACCTTTTGTAACCCTATCCTTAACATTAAGTACAGGTGATTGGTTTTCAATTACCTGTAGCCACTCACTAACATGGGAACACATTTTGATACATGCCCCCAGCTAGTTGGCACATGCTCAGTTGGACTCTGGGGTCTCATTTCTGCAGCCCCACATTTGCATCAGGAATGCCAGCCAGTCTACTAAACGGAATTTCTGGCAGGAAACCCTTTGTTGTAAGGTGTGAAATGGGACACTTATAGCCTGCTCTGGTTTGAGTCATCTCCGCCCTCCTGTAAACAGTGTAGGTGATAAACTCCTTTGAACAGCACTTACATTCTAGACATTGGGACGCTTTCCTGGCCATCTGCTACCTTATGGCCAAAGGAATTCCCTCTGGTTTCTGTCCATACCTTGGGAAACAGTATTAAAGATAAAATACCAACATATTAAAATATCCGGTTCCGTTGGGTCCAGCGGGTCCAAACTTCCCAGTTCTCAATGCCGGAACTGGGACACCCTAGGGTCCAATTTGCGACTTGCTACGACCTTCGGAACCAGAATTACACAAATACACTTAAAACCGTTTCTCATTTTAATACAAAAACCTCCGCTGTAAATTAAATCACGTTTTTTCACTAAATCCCCATTGAAAACAACGGGCTTCGCCGCCATAGACTTTCAATGGCAAACCGCCGCCGTTGGCGGCTATGGGAATCTGCCGCCATAGAGTTTCAACGGGGCCACGCCGCCGTTGAAGTCAATGGGGGTTTTCCGCCATAGCCGGTCAATGGAAATTGGCCGCCATTGAAGTCTATGGGAAAAGTCCCGAACTTTCAAGGGGTTCCATACTCCGTCGGGTTGGTCCAAGAGGGTCAAGGATGGTTCTGCAGCGATGCCGGAGCAGTGACTACAGGTACCCCAAACCCTGGCCCTCTGGACCCTCTGGAACCGGAGATATGGATTCCTAACTTTCAGCTTTTCACACTTAGCCGTTTTCTTGAGCTGTTTCTGCCGCCGCCATTGGAACCCATGGCGCGACCCGCTCTTCTCGGTTCGACCCTTATCGGGGGTCCATGATTCGGGGACCCGGTGGTGGTCGAGTGGGGGGAGGCCTAGGAACAAAGGGCAAAAAGAATTTTATTTCTAGGTGCTCTAGAACTGTTTATTCCCATGCCACTTGTCGTTGAACTTGGCTAATAAGGGATCAAAGCTCTCTTTTAGAAAAAGTATCCGCTTTGCGGTTTTGCGGTTTGGACGGCAGCCAACTCGTTCCTGGAAAGCTCCTTCGAGGAATCTCCATTGAAGTCAATGGGCCCATTGACTTACAATGGGAAACCGCCGCTCCTCCTCACGGACGCCACCTGCTGGTCTTCACAGGAAACAGGACCAAAACAGCAAGATTCGCCATTGAAACGTATGGAGCTCCAATGGCGGCCTATGGGACCCTGCAAAATGGTGCCGGAAAAGGCGGGAAAATTACACAAAGGGCTATAATCATTAAAGAACTATTAACCCTTGTGCTCCCGGATGGATCCTAGTGTGTGTGTGATGCAGACACTGATATAACAATAAAACATGGGAACAGGGGAATACACATTCTCATGTTATAACAAGGGTTAAATCACATTTCTGGACCTCAGCCCAGTTAACCCCTTGTCTCCCTGGTGAGGTCAGGGGGTGGCCAATTGGGGTGTAACCCCTTTAATCCCGGGCCAAATCCTCCCCATCGTCACAGGCATGCCATAGAGAGCGCGATGAAGCGTAACAGCGCGGCATCATTTTCAGCAGATAAGAGAATTTGTTTTTGACGAGTGAAGGACAGTTCACGTGAGGGGTTCAGCGAATGAGGGTGAACCAGCCTCGTGACGTCACGGCCACGTCTCCCCGTCGCTGCGGTTCTCAGTCCACAGAATGCTCGGTCGTGATGCCATGCGCTCCGTTGCACGCGCCCACTATATCCAAGGCCTTAAAGTGTAGTCAGCATTTGGGATTTACGTGCTGTGTTTTTAACTTGTGTGCTGCAAAAACTAAAAGCAATGTTGTCAGCCCTAACTCTTATGTCATCATGATTTCCTAGTGTTATGCGGTTTGCCTTGCAACCCATTTCCATTTCAGCCCCTTTGGCTGTCAGAGAGGCCAGAAACGCATTGATCTATAGAATTTTTCTTCCTTTCTGGGAGATTAAAAATGTAGATTTGTGAAATATACAGTTTTTGCCACACTATTCTTGATACAGGGTAGCCAGGTCCAATTTTTTTTTTTTTTTTTTAAAGAAGCACTGAGTTAGTCAAACAAAAGTGATAGAAAAGGGAACTAAAACAACTTCCATGTCTCATTTTACATTGCTTATACTGATAACCAAAACAACATAAAGTAACTATTTAATTTAAGGGTTTAGACATACAGGAGACCGTGATCCCCAAAATAAATGCACAAATGAACTAAAACGCATGTCACTTCAAAAGTAATAGGTTCAATTAGAGCTTAAAGACAGAACTAATTACATTTTAGATCACAAAAGTTGCAACAGTGCATGTACAGAATAACATATGTTAGAGTAAGATCAGACAGTTTACAATGGGGTAAAACAGAAAGCCTATACATTACTAGCGAAAGTCCTGTAGTAGGTTCCCCGAAAGCTCATGAGGTGGAAATGTGAAACCCACACGCACACAGTCTTCAGTTGTGTCTCCAACACAAGATTTTATAGCCCACAATTGTTTGATCTGTGAGAGTCCAGATCCCTTGACCAGCCTGTCTGGGTGTCCATGACCGTCATTTCTCACTTTACCTGGACCAGGACTCTTATGACCATAGGTCTGGGAGAGGAGAATTCTTTAAATTCCAATTTAATCAGGGAGTATAAAAACAATACTTAACTTTCTCCCAGTAGTTAACCAGCACCACAATATTCCAGACAACATCCTTGGCATATACAATGTAATGGATCCCTTGGAGGGTGAGCGAGATTTCCAAATATGCGTCATAGCGCATTTCTAATATTTTTTACATTATAACAAACTAATGCATTAACTGTTCACATAATTATATATGACATCACTAAGAGTTTTATTGATAATACACTATTTTTATTCATGTGAGAATATACTGTCCTTTTGATTACCTTTTAATATCTGGTCTCAGTGAGGCTTTTAAAATGTACAGGGCCGTACTTATAGGAACACGTCCGAGTACCCAAGATACGTTACTCTGCCCTACTTCATCATTTTAGTATAAGCCATCAGAGAAAGCTGGTTGTAAAACTGCTGTCTTGAGAAGACACACCACATTTAACTTCAAAAGGGACACACTAAACAAAAGAAAAAATGAAACCCTTTGGAGCTGGGATGCTCACTTATTGTCAGTTAATACGGTGATTGTCATACTGTGTGCAAACTTCAATATTTAAGTGGCTATACAGTATATTGTGACAGGCATCTATGAACAAAATGTATCCCATTAAAGCAGCAGTTCAAGCTGCCGTTTTTTAAATGTTTTTTCTTTTTTCCTTTCAATATGTGCATCAATACAATCTGCATACTGACAAGTGATTATCTAAGTTGCTGATCGATCTATTCTCCCGTGATCGATCGGCAAAGATTCCACTTGGGGGTTCACTAAATCACTGTCAGTGTTGCAGAAGAGTACCCAAGATGCAAAGTTCTGCGTGGAAGATCATGTGACCACACAGGCACTAGATACAATTGGTGCACTGCTAGAGAGAGGGACAAAGGGGCGTGCCAGAGCCTGTCTCAGAAGAGGAAGGAAATGTGACCTTGTAAATGGTTGCTATAGAAACAAAAATGCTTGTTACATTAAAATACATTAAAAATGTCATTAAAGATTATTTTTTTAAACGCTACAATTATTGTCTCATAGTACAGAACTAATTTATTTAAAAAAACAAAAACACGTAGGATATTGCCTGAACTGCAGCTTTAAACATCATTTTGCCAGTAGTTAATGGTGTTTAGTGTGACTGACCATTGTGTTGGGACCCTGCACCCAGACACAGAACAAAACCAAAGTTGTTTACACTTGTACTGATCATATTCTTTTCCTTTTTAATAGTATTGCAACGGTGGAGACTTGGCTGATTATTTACAAGGTAATTGGTTCCTCTGATTGATTGGCAGCCACACTAGTGTCTTTCTGAAACCTTGTTAAAAGAGCTACCTTTAATTTGTCACCTGCTTTCTCCAAGGATTTCAATATTTCTCTTCTGCAGAATCTTTGTCTGCAGACTTCTGCATGTAGACTTGAGATGTGGTAACAAGAGCCTGTTGTTTTCCCAGTTATATTGTCTTGGCGGCCCTGTGCTATTGTCATTCTGCCATGCTTGGAAATCACATCTTTAATTGAATTATATTAAAGCTACAGTTTATGTTCCTCACTTTACCCAACTTAGTGAAGTTTGTTTTATAAAGGATGCATTTTCAGTAAGTGAATGCCATGGATTTTTTAAAATCCTGTCATGCATTTATGAATCTGTCCCACCGCTCTCCACTCTTGTATTAACCATTAAATAAAGTCTTTCCATACCGTTATTTCAGTTGGTCAAAAGCTCTGAAGCTTACTCTCTTTCTCTCCAATACAGATTCTTACTTTCACTCCATTTATATTTCCAATTTTGGAATCTCCTAGTTTAACATCAAGTAGCATTATCTTAAATGGATAGGATGGGAGGAAAGTACTGATGATTTCAGAAAAGGCTTGTGATATACAACATCTGATCCTACATTGATCCAAAATATATTACAACTTTAGAGTCCCGTCATGCAGCATATATTTAAATCTATACATTTGATGTATTGTATAAGATTAGGAATAAAACGTTACAAGTGCTTAAAAATAGTTAATTATTTCATACTAACACGCACTTCACAAAAGGTGGTACTCTGCGCTGGTGCTGTCTCTTTAGAAAATGTAGTGTTAATGGCTGAACACACACACACACACACACACACACACACACACACACACACACACACACACACACACACACACACACACACACACACACACACACACACACTGATTAGAATTTACAACTATCCTAAGTGGAGTAAGTCGCCGGAGAGGTCTAGAATTTTTCAGGATTGAGAAGTATTACTATATTGTATAAGCAAACCAATTTTATTAATTTAAGATATTAATTATGTATTAAAATGTATTGGTGTATAGGATATATCAAATATATTCTATATAAGTATCTTCGCATCTTAAGCATTTTTATCAAAGCCAATGCACATTACTATAAGTAGTTATTATACTCATTGTATTGATTCATTTAGCTTA
Organism: Ascaphus truei; assembly: GCF_040206685.1. Taxonomy (NCBI): domain Eukaryota; kingdom Metazoa; phylum Chordata; class Amphibia; order Anura; family Ascaphidae; genus Ascaphus; species Ascaphus truei. The sequence continues at coordinate 143,596,013 of NC_134485.1, read as the reverse complement.
AGTAAGAAATGTAATTGTATCTAAAAATATTTATAACTAAAGTTTATTAAATTAATGACATTGGTTCCTCCTTGCTTGCAGCTGTTAGTCATTTGCACTGACGAACACTTTACTATTAAATTGTTCCTAATGGCTAATAGATGATTCATAAACTCACGAGAAGCCTCTCAATGGGAAGTCCTGACGAAGCACGCTGTGCGAAACGTATAGAAGTCACGAGAGGTTGCAACGTGAGCACTAATAGGTTGAGGGAGCCAGCTGCCAACAGCAAGAAGGATATTTCAGAGTGACGGAGCATTTAGAGTCCGGACACACGCCATCTTTGCACACAGCTGACTATCACGCACTTCCATGGATTCTTATGCCATTGTTGTTAAAATTACTGGCGAGGCTTTGCAGGTCATGTTAACTGGTAACCTGAGTATATTGTATTGTTAATAATGTTAGTGTTAGGGACCCACTAGCTCTCACATGGCATATCAGGGAACCCTTTTTTTCTTGGTACTGCTTGCCGATGGCATTGGCCAGGGAAAAACCAAGGCAATTACTTGCCTACCTTAGTTAGAAAAGCAAAGAACTGGAGAGGGGACTCAATCCGTTTTGTTGACATCTAGGGGTGTCGAGGGCTTCAGCACCTAACGCATTCCCATGATCTCTGCTCTTTAAAAAAACGATGTCTACATTTTGTACTTTAGTGTTATAACAGTACAATATTGCAGCATTTTCAGGAGTGATAATATATTGCCCCCAAATGTATGACTGTTGCTTTAAGGACAAGAGTTTGTCACCTTTAGAACAGCATTGCTTCATAGTTTTCTTAAAGTCTAGACATTTGAAGGAGGAAATTCTGCACCTGACTTTGCTGGCAGCCAGTCACACTTGTAGCTTAATCACAATAGATAAAAACAGAATCTTCTGAACAAAGTATTTGAATTAATAAATGAAGTACATAAATTGACAGATGTATTTTTTCATATCATGTAGTAAACATGAATGTTTGTGCCAGCTGAACCATTCTTAAACTGTGTCTCATCATTTTGACAAAGGTCAAGCCCGGAGCAAATCAACATGATTTGTTGCAATAGGCTACGGTAAACCGGTCTAGTACTTTTTGCCGCAATTAATTTGGCATCGGCGTTCCCCGTCACACAGCAGGGACACTTTGCCACTGACATTTTCAAATGACTGATGCAATGCACGCCAATGCCATCTGAGCACCGCACTGAAAGTGACCAAGTGCTTGTGCGCTGATGCCATTTTTAAATTATGCGCGCCAAGACCATTAGAACGCTGCACTGCAAGTCTCTATAGCCACAGATGCCCAGCATAATTTTTTAACCAGGACTTGTGCAAATCCATTTTGAACACTGCAGTGCAAGTCTACATGGGTCACTGATGTTTTGCTCTGCTCCCAATATGTGATTTCAGAAACATGCAGCACGCTTAGGTGCAGCTTGGAGTACAGGCCCTGGCTCAAATGTCCACGTCATTTTTACAGTTCCCAAGCTGCATGTTGTGGAAGCAGAGACTTGAGAGACAGAGGCTGGATGGGTCCGGAAATCACATCTCTGGTGCAGAGCAGGGTGCCTGTTGCCATGGAGACTTGCATTGTGGCATTCAGATGGTGTCAGCGCAAATGCATGGGTAATTTAAAAATGGTGATGGTGAGGTGCATGGCGGGCGAAGTGCTTGCACCAAATTGGTCACTGCAAGAAGGCCGCGGCCAAAAATCCCATTCCGAAGGTAAACTCTTACCATATAGGGGATACAACCCTAAACATCACCATTCTAAAAATAAATGTTTAACTGAAAATGTATCTATATGCACTTTCAAAAATCTAAAGCAGCTCTTGTCACGAGCGTGACCACATATTAGGCATCTTAAAGGGTCTTGAGTTGGAAGTATGAGAATTCATGTGTCTTGTTGGCATAACACTCCCTTTGTTGAATTCTAAATGCATATCCCAGATGCATGGTTTTTATCCTAAAGACCCCTGTATAGGATACAGAATAAGCCCACATTCTGGGTTTGTCCTTAAATCCCACTCAATCTCTAATAACATTTTAAGGCCTGAGGAGAGCAAATATTTTTTTTAATTAAAATATGCCAGAGTATAAAAATACCCTAGAACGACGCCACCATCACCGTTGCATTTATATAATTAAAATACACATGAGGACACACATCTTGATAGGGGCGACTTTAATCTTTGAAGGCGAAATATGTATCTGGTATGTCACATAGACCAAACTCCTTATATTTTATATCAATTTAATCAGCTGAGCTCCCTTGTTAAAAACATGTTTCACATCCTTGTGAATTCTATTGAATCCCAAATATCTTATTTTGTAAACTTGTACAGACATGTGAAAGTCTTCCTTTCTTGTTTTATCCAGATCACTTGAGGAATTTATTAAAACTTACATAAAGATGCTCTTTATTTCCACTGTCACCAAGAGTTGTGGGTCTATGGTTTTAATCACCCACAATCCCAGACCAGGTTGCTCTTAGATCAGCGGTGCGCAAACTTTTTGAGCAGCAGCCCCCTTCCTCGGAGCCGCAGCGTTTGCGCCCCCCCCCCTCCCGATGGCTCCGTCAAATGACGTTGTGGGTCATGTCATGTGACCCCAACGCGTCATTTGACGCGTGTTGCCATGGTGACGCGTCGCCGAAGACTTGGCTGGCAGCAAGTAAGTGAGTTACAGAGGCCTCACGCCTCCCCCGGCATTTAATTTAAATGCCGTGGGGAAGAGCACGGGGCCTCTGTAACCGCCCGCACTCCCCCCTGGCACAAAACAAAAGCATGTGTTTTTAAGATGTAACTTTGTAACTCAAATTAACCTTCTGTGTACTGAAGTGGTAGAATACTGAATATACTGTAGATTGTCACAGCTCTCATTAGAGGAAATATACTATATCTTAAGTTAACATTTAACACAAAACTTTTCTGGGTTTGTCATTTTAGGTGTGTGTCTGTGTGTCTGTGTGTCTGTGTGTCTGTGTGTCTGTGTGTCTGTGTGTCTGTGTGTCTGTGTGTCTGTGTCTAAGACCAGCAATAACCAACAAGAAAGTCTTCTTTTTTTTTCTGTGTTAGATAATTGTTAGAGTCTACAGGCACCTGACTTGCATTTACTGTAATTGGCAGATGCTAATGTTTTGGGGGTCTTCATTTTGTGATCAGAAGAACTTTTAAGAGGTTACAAATGTCCACTTTTACTAAGCACCTAATGGAATGAAGACTTTAAGTTCTGGATGTGAGCTGTGGCTTTAAGAGGAATTCTGAGCCAAACAGGCTGACCTTGTATACCGGAGCTGAACACAGCTTGAAGCTAGCAACAGCAGTGTCAAAGCTAATACTGTATGAAAGAAGTCAATAATTGTGGAATGACAGATATATAATCTTCTCTTGGAGGACGAGTACTAAACTGGTGTCATGTAAACCAGCAAGGCATACCCAGCTTAAGGGGGTACAGTGATTCATGTGTTTTTTTAAAACATTTTTTTTTTAAAGCTGTGAAACGTGTAGTATCCACTGTTGGGCTCTTTCAGCAGCAGGTCTCAATAGCTATGTTCGGCAGCCTGCAAGATTTTGTATAAGCATAGAATTTAATGGCTGATAAAATTCACTTGGTGAATGTAGTCTGACCATTTTCCGATTAATTTTTCTGAAATATGCTTCCTTTCTGTACCTTGTTTAAACCCTGTATATCTGTGTCGTGAAGGTGGGAATGGCTGTTCATGAAGATGTGTAGTGGCACTTGTGCTGGTAGGTTTAATGAGATACTATGAAATCTTTAGCAATATACCCGGCAGAAGTGGGAGAGGGTGCTAAGACTCCCCAGAGGTGAAACAAAAACTGCCATTCAAACCTAAACCTGGCTACCTACATCTGCCAGAATCTCTCCACTGAAGCAGCACTGCAAGAACTTGAAGACGAATTTTACAAGATTAAATGGTATATTGTTGGCCTTAGTGAAATTGAAAGAAAAGATAAAGGCTTCATTGAGCTCATAAGCAAACACCTATTCTATTACAGAGGTACAGGTAATGGAAGAGTCAGTGGAGTAGGCTTTATCGCTAAGGCTGCGGCCCCGCTGGCTACTGCAGCGCCCGCTGTGGCGGACGCTGCAGGGACAAGAGCCGTCCCACAATGGGTCCGGGCCCGCTGCGAGGGGGGGTCGCCGTGCTGCGCCGACAAACTCCTGCTCCCAAGAAAATTGAGAGCAGGACTTGCGACGGAGCGCTAGGCCACGCCCCCGGCGGTTTAGCCAATGAGGGCGAACCTGCAGGGTGACATCACAGCCGCGCCCCTTTCACTCCCCCGTCTTTACCCCTGCAGCTCACTGCAGACCGGGGGAATCGGCTGCACGCGCCGCCTGCCTGGCAGGCGCGCGTTCAGCGCAGGCACTGGGGCAGCAGCCTTACAAGAGATGGAGAAACAACATAGCTCGTCAGAATCGTCAATCAATTGACACTGAGATACAGACTTCAAATAATCCACGTGTATGTTCCAACATCAATCACAAAGATAATGAAGTGGAAGAATTCTACCATGAAATCAACCAACTTTTCAAAAAAGGAAATAGTCACCTCCAGATCGTTATCGGAGATTTAAATGCAAAGATTTGTACCCATCAGAAAGATGAAGCATTAGTTGGCAAGTATGGTTACTTTAACATGATTGAACTTGGTCACAGATTGGTAGAATTTGCAGAATGTGAAAACTTCTACAGTACATCATGAATTCAAATAGAAAATGTACTTGGAATGGACCCAATGGAGTCGAGAATTAAATGGACTATATCCTAACAATAGAGAATACAAAGGACAACTGTTGCTCAGCCAATGATAGAGATAGTAGTGGAAGGTTAAGGTGCATGCAGGAAAATTAGTACTCAAAACAGAAAACTTAATCAGGACTTGTTTTTCGATACCTACTCTATTATCATAGCTATTTCTCTAGTGGGGATAGTAATATAATGAATAGCTTTCTATTTATTGAGTATCTTAGCCGTTAACCTTGTATTATATATGGTACTGTACCTTCCATCTAATTATTATACACTCCAATTTAACAGGACCTACTAGGACAGTACCTACTACTTTTCTCAAGATATATATGAACTTAAGGGGCTTTATACTATTATTACTTCAATTTATTATGACCTGTTTGAAGTTCACCCTAACAGACCTTTCTTCCTAATTACATAGTTACATAGTAATTAATAGATTTTGATACCATTCGGCTCTTGTTATTACTGACCTATGATTTTGGGTGTTACTAGTTGCTTTGATTACTAACATTTAATCGGTCTAGGACATTTGATCACTGCTGTTTCACCGCAACCAAATCTCCACTGGCGTTGTGCCACAAGTGATTTGGCCGCAGGGACCCTCTGTTGCCAGCCACTTTGCTGAGTAGCTAAATCACTAACTGTAGCCTAAAACCCCCTAATACTAACACTAACACCTACCCTTATAACCTTAATCCCTTACCCTAAAACCCCTCACGTTAATCCACTACCCCAGCCACTAAATCCGCTAAAGTAAACCCCCCTACCCTAAAACTAACTCACACCCTAAAACTTACCTTCGACCAGAAGAGGAGGGTCTTGTGGCGGAGGGTACCCCTGCAGTCAAACGCCAGCGGGGACTTGGCTGCGGCAAGACGGACGTGACCAAATGTCCCATTCTGAGATTTAATAGCCTTTAGCTACTATTTTGAGTAATATACTACCCATCTACTAGGCCTACGATTATTTTGGACCTGCCTTGGACTAGTTCTAAATCTATGTAGTAATATTGTGTAAAGTCGATTGTTTTTCCCTATTCACCTATATTTATTGTGAGTTACCAATTAAAAATTGAAGTTTTAAATCGCCCACTATTTCAGATCATGAGTGCAAATTTGTAGTGCGTGTTCTTCCCTGTTTTGATGTCTATATCCTAACTATCAAGAAACGCGTGATTGAAGACTGCACAGTCCTTAACTGTTTTGACACAAGGAGTGATCACCGATTGGTTCCTTACAGATTACATCTAAATTCGAAGTTGGAAAGAAGAAAACTGATTGAAAAGGATATAACAATATACAACATTAACCTCAAGAATAACAGCAGAGCATTTCAACTAGAACTGAAAAATCTCATGAGCTTGCATGGGGACACTTTAACAAACGATTATGAAGATTGTAGTTGAAAGTGCAGAAACAGCTGGAGGACTTGCTAACAAACAGGATAAGAAAATACCTTATGAGACAAAGCAATTAATGAGGTGACAGCGAGCAATGAAGCAATCCCAAATCGCAAGAATAATAATTCAATATGCAGAGCTGCGCAAGTAAATCTGCAAACATATATCTGAAGATGTAAGTCAATCTAACTGGGATATGGTGAAGAACGCTATTGAAGATAACAAAAGCTTAAAGAAGACAAAGCACGCATAGCTATCCTCATCCACAAAAAGAGGCAAAGAAGACCTCAAGAACTACAGACCAATAAGTTTACTTCCAATCACTTGCAAGATTTTAACTCGCTAATTGGCTGCAACAGACCCTGAGCTTTGCCCAGCATAGAGAGTAAGCGGGATTTCGCAGTGGATACAACACAATGGATCACATTCAAGTTGTAAATGAAGCGATTTCCCTGGGTAAGGAATATGATCTACCACTCTTTAGGATTTGTAGATTAAGAAAAAGCAACTGTCAACACCTCAGCTGTCCTAGATACACTACCACAAAATCTTGAAGAAGCGTACATTGATATAAAGCACAATTACGAGAATGCCATATCAACCATTAAATTACATGAAGATACAAGCAAGAGAAGTATCAGGAAAGGAGTGCTACAGGGATATACCATGTCACCAAAGCTTTTCACTGCAAAACATGAAGAATTTTCAAAACATTAGATTGGGAAGAAAAGGGAATCAAAATCAGAGGTGCATATTTGAGTCACATACAATTTGCAGGTGACATTTTAATTTTTGCCACATGTCCAGAAAACCTCCAGCAACAAATTGGAGAACTCGCAAGTAAAAAATGTGGGCCTCCGTATGAATATCAACAAGAACAAAGTGATGTTCAACAAATGTTCCAAGTCTGCAAAGATTGAAATAAATGGAATAGAACTAAAGAAAGTCGAAGACTATGTCTACCCTGGCCGACAAATAATAATGGAGGGGAACCTTTTGAATTAAATCGATAGAATGAAGATGGGATGTACTGCATTTGGAAGAAACAAGACAATATTTCTGCCCATGCTCACTTATGGATTTGAAACCTTGACTCTAAATGCGAAGATAATTCCGAAGCTTTAGACAACGTATTGAAGTATGGAGAGATGTTTGATAGGTATTACCCGAAGAGACCCGAGAGAGAATAAATGGGGGTCGAAACCAAACCTGTGTGTGTGTATGAATGTATGTATGTATGTATGTGTGTATATATATATATATATATATATATATATATATATATATATATATATATATATATATATATATATAAAATTTATATATATATATATTTATATATATATATATATTATATATATATTATATACAAATGTAAATACAACTGTATGCTCATCTGCATGTCTTAGGCAGGTCTGCAACCCCGCCTTTCCCCATTATCACCCAGCACACAGCACTTCCACTGCAGCAAGGGATTCTGGGAAATGACATGTAAATGAGCACACAGTGCCACTTTTTGCTTCAAAAACCATTTTTAACATGGTTCCCTATAGGCTTAAGCTTGCTGCATGGTCACAGCTTTGAGCACAGCCAGGTATATATATATATATATACTAGCTGATATACCCAGCGTTGCCTGGGCGTGGAAAGGCAGGGGGCATGGAGTGGAAGGGCGGGGGGGGGGGAGGGGCGTCAAAGGATGGGGGGGCCAAGGGGCGTAGAAGGGTGGGGAGGGCAAAGGGCGGGGGGGCAAAGGGCAGGGAGGGGTGGGGGGGGCAAAGGGCAGGGAGCGGCGGGGGGGGGCAAAGGGCAGGGAGGGGCGGGGGGGGCAAAGGGCAGGGAGGGGCGGGGGGGGCAAAGGGCAGGGAGGGGCGGGGGGGCAAAGGGCAGGGAGCGGCGGGGGGGCAAAGGGCAGGGAGCGGCGGGGGGGCAAAGGGCAGGGAGCGGCGGGGGGGCAAAGGGCAGGGAGGGGCGGGGGGGCAAAGGGCAGGGAGGGGTGGGGGGGGCAAAGGGCAGAGAGGGGCGGGGGGGCAAAGGGCAGGGAGGGGAGGGAGGGGCGGGGCAAATGGCAGGGAGGGGCAAAGGGCAAGGAGGGGTGGGGGCAGGGAGGGGAGGGAGGGGCGGGGCAAATGGCAGGGAGGGGCAAAGGGCAAGGAGGGGCGGGGCAAAGGGCACGGAGGGGCGGGGCAAAGGGCAGGGAGGGGGGCCAAAGGGCAGGGAGGGGGGGCCAAAGGGCAGGGAGGGGCGGGGGGGCCAAAGGGCAGGGAGGGGGAGGGCAGGGGGCAGGGGGAGGGCAGGGGGAGGGAGGGCAGGTGGCAAAGGGCAGGGGGAGGGAGGGCAAAGGGCAGGGGGAGGGAGGGCAGGGGGCAAAGGGCTGGGGGGGCAGGGGGCAAAGGGCTGGGGTAAGAGGGGCAGGTGGAGGGTGGCAGGGGGCAAAGGGCAGGGGGAGGGAGGGCAAGGGGCAGGTGGGCAGGGAGGGTAGAGGGGGGTAGGGGGGGGCAGGGAGGGTAGGTGGGGGCAAAGGGCAGGGGGAGTCAGGGACACGTTAAATAACCCATTCCCCTGTGTTTCCTCACCTTGCACACGGCCGCCCTCCTCTTCCTCCGGGTACCGGCCGCCCTCCCTCCACCTCTGGCTCCTCAGCGGAGAGGCTGAGACGCTTCGGTGAGGAGGTGCTGTGCCTTTCGCGGGGAGAGGCGGAGAGAGCCGGAGGAGCGGCCTCTGGGACGGGGAGCGGCCTGTGTGAGGGGAGAGCCGCAGAGAGCGTGCTCTGTGTGTGTGGGTGGGGGGGGGGATAAGCGGGGCGGGGTTAAACGGGGGGGGGGAGGGGGGAGGCGAGCGGGCGGGGGGAGGGGGGGTGAGCGGGTGGGGGGTGAGGGAGAGCGCCGGGTGAGAGAGTGGCCTATGGGTGGTGAGAGCCGCAGAGAGCGTGGGGGGGGGAGGGGGTGGCGTGTGTGTATGTGTGACCTTTGGCACGTCACTCCGCCTCAGGCCAATGAGAGGTGTGCGGGGGCGGGCGGGCCAAGGAAGCAATCTCATTGACCTGGCCCAAGGTCCAATGGGATTGCCGCTAGGGACACAGGGAGGGACACAGGGAGACACAAACAGACATAGCCACATAAGACGCTTTCAGAAATATATAGTAGATATATATATATCTCAGCATGAAAATAAGCCAAACTTTAATAACATAAATCACTAAATAATTTTTTTTTTAAACAATAATAATTGCACTCAATAGAAGTGTCTAAAATTGCTTATCTGAGTAAACTGTCCAATTGTCCGTGAAGCTCTGTGAATCCTCTACAGGCTTATAAATCAGAGGTTTTTTTTTAGCCTCCACTTGCAGTGATGGTGGTCTGTTCCCACGGCATCACTCTGCGATGTTTTGGCGTCCCATCACGGTGCTGATTGCGGTCAGAGTCTGATGATGTCACTACATCATGTCTTCGTGCCTGCGTGTGAGCGAAAGGACTGCCAGCACAGTTGATCCTCTCTCCCTGTGTCTCTGTAACTCGTACACTCGATGTGTTTCACAGCGCTGTAGCTGCTTCGTGTGGAGTATGTGCTGCCATACTATGGTATATATAGAGATGGCCCTTTAACCCCTAAATCATCAATACATTGCTAATATCCTGAATGTTTCATAGAATCCAAGACATAGTAACAAAATATGGGATTGCTTTTGTCAAAGTTGTTACAGTTGTATGGTTACTTTGAACTCTCATAACAAACTATGCATTAAATGGATATATTTAAGAACTTTGAGTAACACTTTCAACACTAATAAAAATTGGTAATATAATTGGCTACAAAATCAGGATAACCAATGCATACAAAATGTAAAAAACTGGGGAACTACTACACTAAAAAGTAATTAAAAAGTGCCATAAAAAAGTGAATGTCTGTAATGGGAAAAGGATAATATATTGTCACATGAATTAACCCGATGGATCCTTTCATTGAGGTAAAACTACTTGTACCTTGTGTTTTGTTTCCCAATCTGCACAAATACAGATCGGAGAAGATTTTGCTAAATTTGTTAAAGTAAAGCTTACATCCAGTGCTTTAGCACATTGCAAACACCAAGGGTGTATGTTATGAATATCTAATATTCATATGAAGGTATATTTTTGAGATTCAAGGGAATGTCATCATTTTTGTTTAAAGCCTCTTGGTAATAAAGATCTTTGCATATTTTTTGATTAACAAAGTTATCACACTGCACTGATGAAGGGTCCTACCAAAATGTTATTATTCTATTATAGTGATCTACCAGTCTTCTATCTTTAATTTTGACTGCATAAGATGAGTGTGCCTGATGCATTTACAGTAACTGAACAAGTACTTTTCCCCACGCGCGTAATTCATTTAATAACCAAACTGGTTAATAAATTCCAGCAGTTTGTTTGTTTGTATCACATTTTCCATTTAGTAATGGAAATGTAATTATATTTAGTGAAATCTGAGCAATTATAGATTTTAACCTATAGCATGCCCTAATGACGTATCTGGTATTTTGCCTGGCACGTCAGAGGCCCTTATGACGTACCTGGTGCTTCATGGGCTTTTTAGGGGCAAATCGGGCTGACTGCTCCCTCCACTTTAGATTCCGGCATCCGGTGCATGCTCACATCATGTGATCGCTCCTCGAGCAGTTACATGATGCGAAACGGGCGGAGGTCTGGTGGCACTCTGGTAACCGCCGGCACTTTAAAGGTTAGACATTTTAGAGGGGTTTAGACATTTCTGCATAATTGCAGCATTTAGCAACCTTTGGCATGCATGGATGGGATCATATTAGCAACAAGATGCTACATAGCACTGATACTGAACAACAGTCTTAAAATAATCTAGTTTGTTAATTTTTGGGGGGTTTCCTTTTAAATGCAAATTCAATTACTAAAGAGCATAGTTTCATATATAATTTTTTTTTTTTATAAACCTTGTCAAGATTTTAAAATGTCGGTTGACAAGCCCGCCAATACTGGGTTTGTTGTGATGATCGGGAAAAAAATATATATATATGTACAGCTTAACCCCGTTATAGCGCGGTCCTCGGGGTCCACGCTCAAACCGCGTTATAGCAGATCGCGCTATAACGGGGTTGAGCTGTGTATATATATATATATATATATACACACACACACACACACACACACACACACACACACACACACACACACACACACACACACACACACACACACACACGTCATCCCTAGCAAGGGAAGAAAAAGGACAGCACTCGAAACGTTGGTCTTGTTTGTGCTGTACCATCTGAATACAGGGTTTTTTGTTGCCATTTATCCTTGAGTGCTGTCCTTTGTCTTCCCTTGCTAGGGATGACTGCTTTCTCTGTTTCTATAGGACAGGCACCATACAATTTCACTTTGATGGGAGTGCCAGCTGCCCCTCTGTTTTAATATATATACACATGTAATATACACGTGTGTGTGTGTATATATATATATATATATATATATATATATATATATATATATATATACACGTGTGTATATATATATTTGTGTGTGTGTATATATATATATATATATATATATATATATATATATATATATATATATATATATATATATATATATATATATATATATATATATATATATATATACACACACAAATATATATACACACAAATATATATACACAGTTTGGTCCGGAAATAATTGGACACTGACACAATTTTCATAATTTTGGATCTGTACGCCACCACAATGGATCTGAAATGAAACAACCGAGATGCAATAGAAGTGCAGACTTTCAGCTTTAATTCAAGGGGTTGAACAAAAATATCGTATGAAACGTTTAGGAATTGCAACCATTTTCATACACAGTTCCCTTATTTCAGGGGCTCAAATGTAATTGGACAAATTAACACATTCATAAATAAAATGTTCATTTTTAATACTTTGTCGAGAATCCTTTGCAGGCAATGACTGCTTGAAGTCTGGAACGCATGGACACCACTGAACACTGGGTTTCCTCCTTTGTGATGCTTTGCCAAGCCCTTACTGCAGCTGTCTTCATTTGTTGTTTGTTCGTGGGTCTTTCTGCCTTAAGTTTTGTCTTCAGTAAGTGAAATGCATGGTCGATCGGGTTGAGATCAGGTGATTGACTCGGCCATTTCAGAATATTCCACTTCTTTTCCTTAAAAAAAACTCCTGGGTTGCTTTCGCAGTATGTTTTGGGTCATTGTCCATATGTAAAGTGAAGCGCCATCCAATCAACTTCGCTGAATTTGGCTGAATCGGAGCAGACAATATATCCCTATACACGTCAGAATTCATACGGCTGCTTCTGTCTTCTGTCACATCATCAATAAACACTAGTGACCCAGTGCCATTGTAAGCCATGTATGCCCATGCCATCACACTGCCTCCACCGTGTTTTACAGATGATGTGGTATGCTTCAGATCATGAGCCGTTCCAAGCCTTCTCCATACTTTTTTCTTCCCATCATTCTGGTACAGGTTGATCTTAGTTTCATCTGTCCAAAGAATGCTGTTCCAAAACTGGGTTGGCTTTTTTAGATATTGTTTGGCAAAGTCTAATCTGGCCTTTCTATTCTTGAGGCTTATGAATGGTTTGCACCTTGTGGTGAACCCTGTGTATTTGCACTCGTGGAGTCTTCTCTTTATGGGAGACTTGGATAATGATATGCCTACCTCCTGGAGAGTGTTCTTCACTTGGCTGGATGTTGAGAAAAGGTTTTTATTTACCATGGAAAGGATCCTATGATCATCCACCACTGTTGTCTTCTGTGGACGTCCAGGCCTTTTTGTGTTGCAGAGCTCACCAGTGCGTTCTTTTTTTCTCACAATGTACCAAACTGTTGATTTGGCCACTCCTAATGTTCCTGCTATCTCTCTGATGGATTTTCTTTTTTTTTGCAGCCTAAAGATGCCCTGTTTCACTTGTATTGAGAGCTCCTTTAACCGCATGTTGTGGGTTCACAGCAACAGCTTTCAAATGCAAATGCCACACCTGGAATCAACTCCAGACCTTTTACCTGCTTAATTGATGAAATAACGAAGGAATAGCCCTCACCTGTCCATGAAACAGCTTTTGAGTCTATTGTCCAATTACTTTTGGTCCCTTGAAAAAGAGGGGGCTACATATTAAAGAGATGTAATTCCTAAACCCTTCCACCAATTTGGATGTGAATACCCTCAAATTAAAGCTGATAGATAGCACTTTAAGCCCATATTCATTATTTAACTGTAACTTGAATTTATTTTGATACACAACCGAAATAACAAAACTTGTATCAGTGCCTAATTATTTCCGGACCTAACTGTATATATACATATATGTATATATAAACCTGTATTTATTTGCTATGTTTCAAAGGACAACTAACAATAGTCATTACCAACTTCCAAGAAGCATATAGATAACATTAAATAATTTTGGTGAAAAAATACAGATTCATGTATGGTTTAAAGAAGTACATATCAAAATGAAATTTCGAATGTATTGCTGCTTTAACAAGACTGAAGGTTTCATTGTACACAGTTTACCCTGTAATTTTTATCTTGATATATTGTTGATTCTGACAGCTGTCCAGATGTGTTCGGAAAGGGAACTGCAGTGTCTTCCTTTGTTTAGAAAGCATATGTTTAAGCTGTTCTTATCAACAGAGCTTGAAAACAATATCTATATTCTGAGCTGAAATATATGTTTGTTGTCTACTCTAGATAAATCTTACTGTCCAGAAAGAGTTGATGAGTACATTCACTTTTACTTCAATATTCAATTTTCTTTTTGCAACTTATGTGACTATTTATTTATATTTGTCAAGAAAGCATTCCATTCTTGAGGCACCAAAAAGTCACACAAGACGACAAAAAATGCAGGCTTTTGTGACAACAGTACAGGCATACCCCGCTTTAAGGACACTCACTTTAAGTACACTCGCGAGTAAGTACATTTCGCTCAATAGGCAAACAGCAGCTCACGCATGCGCCTGTCAGCACGTCCTGAACAACAATACTGGCTCCCTACCTGTACTGAAGCTGTGCGCAAGCGGGGAGACTGTAGAGCCTGTTACACATGCATTATTTACATCAGTTCTGCATGTATATGACTATTTCAGTACAGTACATGCATCGAAAGTTGGAAAAAGGTAGTGCTTCACTTTAAGTACATTTTCACTTTACATACATGCTCCGGTCCCATTGCGTACGTTAATGCGGGGTATGCCTGTATATATTATTAAGGACAAGCTAATATTATTTGCATGCTGTATATAGATCAGTGGTTTGCAATTTTTTTTGGTTATGGAAGGGCTGTGCAAACGGGGGGCACAAGATTTCCCGGGGGGGGTGCAGCGATTAAAGAGGTCCCGCGCTCTTCCCAATACATTTAAATTAAACTCTCTTACCTTGGCTGCAAGCAACACGGCGTCAAATGATGCCGCAAGGTCACGTTACCATGGCAAAGTGACATTACAGGACCCTTGGCGTAATTTGACGCCGGAGCCAAGGTAAGGAGGGAGTGCAGACGGGAAAGTTTGTGCACCCCATGATTAAGGAGTCCTATAATTACATTGTGAAATTCTGGGGAACCCCAACCCTCTCTAATAGCGTGTCTGAGATCAGATGCATTGTAAGGAACCCCAACCCTCTCTAATAGCGAGTCTGAGATCAGTTGTATTCTAAGGCTGCACTTATTGTCATGGCTGTGGCGAGGCGACCGAGTGACGTCATCCATCGCCGTTGTAAGAGATTCCTGCTTAAAATGCAGGAGGCGAGAGGGGGCGTGGCCTTGAGCGGTTCGCCCTCATTGGCTGAACCGCTCACGTGTCGCTGACGTCATATGGCGATCACCGAAAAAATTAAATTGTATTGACTTCGGCAATTTTGGTCGCTGTGTCGTGGTCTTGCCCACTATAGGCGCCAGCGACGGATTACATTAACTTGTTTTGACGTCGCCGGGACTATAATTGCAGCCTAAGGTTACGCTTATAGTGCTGACAGCGGTCCCTGGAAAAATCAAATAGGATGACTTCCAGCGATCGTGACCATGCCCTTGCTCCGTTACGCCATCGCGTCGCACTTACTATAAGCGCATGTGATGGTGGCAATTCATTTGTTTTGACGTCGCTGTCGCCGGCACTATAAGAACAGCCTAAGGAACCCCAAACCTCTCTAAAAAGCACGTCTGAGATCAGATGCATTGTAAGGAACCCCAACCCTCTCTAACAGCGAGTCTGGGATCAGATTACTTGTAAGGAAGCCCAACCCTCTCTAATAGTGTGTTTAGAGCAGATATATTGTAAATTGTTCTGTATTTTGTACAATTTTCAAATACCCTGGAAAATGGAGGAAACCCTTATAGATGCCTGCAGAACCCCAGGGTTACTAGGAACCCCTGATGAAAAACACTGGTACAGATAGTAATGCAGAGAAAAGGAAACTGTTGAAAAGTATTTATTTTTATTGTTAATATAGCAGTATTTTGCAACCCAAATATTTTAAACTGATGCGCTTGTTAGCCACCACCATTTCCTAACATTTTTTTTTTGCATTTAACAATGAAAGAAACAATTAAAAATTATGACAATCAGAGTTTAAAACAGACACCAGTCTTAAATGTCTACAGTAATTTTGGTCCCAAATGTGTTATTGGGGTCTGTATATAAGAAGGGTGAAGCAAGGATGAAAATTCCCCCTCTCCCGTACCAAAAAACAAATGAATCAGAATCATTAATTATTTTCCTCTATTCTACTTTTGCTTGGACAGCCAAAGGAACACTAAGTGAAGACACCGTCCGAGTGTTCCTTCAGCAGATCGCTGCCGCCATGCGTATTCTACACAGCAAAGGCATAATCCACAGGGACCTGAAGCCACAGAACATCCTTCTCTCTTATGCCTCACGGAAGAAGTCTACCTTCAGCGGCATCCGGGTAAAAATCGGTAAGCTGAAAAGGGTTTGGAAAGATGCTAAATTTTACCAGTGGTCCCCGGCACTTAAAAGCACGAGTCAAATATCTGTTTTAACCTAAAACAAATACCCGACTCGTGCTTTCGAGTGCTGGGAATCATTGGTAAAATTGTGCATGATTTTAGGGACCAGGATATGAGGAGAGGTCCAATTCCATGTGCACCACTTTTTAACAATGTAAGTCGAATTATTGCATGTAGTGCTGTCTGACAAACTACATATTTTGTTGAGGGTCTAGAAGGATGTCCATATAATGGGAGATGTATCCAGGTAATTATAAAGCAAAATTGACAGTTCATCACTCTTGCCTCATTATATGAAGGTATTTTGCTCCTGTTTCATTCAACTTGCAATTTGGGAGGGGGGGGGGAGGGGATGTATCAATAATAGTTGTATGACTCGCATATTCCAAGAAACTCTTCATTGCATTTAAAGCAGCTCCAAACAGAGATGGTGCAGTGTCTCAGAACAAAATAGTCTTAGTTTTGATATATCTCCATTGTAAATCAGATGGGCCAGCAATGCTTTCCCCAAAATGCAATGCTAACCGTATGGTAGTGAGGAGGTTAAGAAGCAGTATGGAAAGGAAAGCACTAAATGTAAATGTGTTTATGCTATTCCAATCTGCTGAAGTTCCTGAACCTCCATATCTTTCTAACCTATACTTGCCATCGGTCAATGCTATTTCTCTTCCATTGCCTCTAAATATTCTCTCACCGTTCATTTGCCTCATTCATTGTCTGTGTTCAGCGTTTGGCATGGTTCCATTTATGTAGAAGTGCATTGCCACTTACTCAACATGTCTGTAATAAGTTTAGGTTTTTTTTTTTTTTTGCTGAATAAATTAGGCTTTTTCTTGCTTTCAAGTTGTTTTGTTTTTTCTCCTTAGCGGACTTTGGCTTTGCACGTTATTTGCATAGTAACATGATGGCTGCCACATTATGTGGGTCACCTATGTACATGGTAAGTTACATGTCTCATATATTCTTCTGTGTGTAGGCTTAAATATGGTTTCCAAACACTGTAGCTTGGTCCATTACACATTTATATTTTATCCTTGAGGTAGAGACAACATAGCTTCTTGTAAAGGACAGTTCTAAAATGGAACGACCAGGGCTCTAAAGATTATAAAACAGCAGTACGTGTAAAACATTGCCTATATGGTTTTGAATAGAAATAAGGTTACTCTAGCTCTTTTCTAGTGGTGTACTACATGTGCATATTGAAGAAATGTGTGATCTATTTTGATGCTACAATCAAAATGTACTGACTCCTTAACATGTATTTCTCTTTGCATTTCTGTTTAATGTCAACCTGTTAATCAGATATTTCCAATATGTGATTGCTTTATGATTTCCACACAATATGCTGTGGTTTACTTTTTCAGTATAATTTCTTTAACACCACCCATCAATGCTTAATGAATAGCATTACTTTAGTAGTAGTGTACCAGCGCACAAAAGAGCACAATAGTGATAGACAAGGGAGTGTACTTATTTATAAATCAATTTCAAAAGGTTTATGTTGGCCTGTGTTTTAAAGAAGCAATTCATACTTTTTAATATAATTACTGTTTTATAAAATAGGTTTGAAGCAAGGGTTCTACGTAGCCGAACCCCATTAATTTCAGCTCCGGGACTGCCTGCTTCCCGAGCTACAGAACTCCATAAAGGGATGCCAGTATCTCAGCAAAGTTTTTAAAGCTCCCGCATTGTGCTGGCCAATGGGAAGCCGTCACAGCCTCCAATTGGCACACAGGGTGCTGGAGCTTTGAAACACCACCATTATGTGAACGCTGGAAGCTGAGAGGCTACCGGCATCCGCTGCAGATCTCTGGAAGCAGGGGAGCTGAAATGAATGGGGTTCAGCTCCAGAGACCCCCTACTTCAATCCTATGTTTAAAAAAAAAGAAGAAATTCACAAAACAAATTGCCAGCTTGGATTGCCTCTTTCAGAAGATTAATCTTATTTCTTAGGCTTGGAAATAAATCGATGTAGGTTTGAAAAGTAGTGGTGCTCTATTCCTCTGCGCATTCAGCACGTCACACTTCCACCAGAGAACCTTAGGAGATGTTATGTCTAGAGATAAAGCCAGCAGACAGTGAAGATACTGCTATCTGGCACCAGGGTCTGCAGAAAGAACTCATTGTGAGCTTGTGTTAATAGGGTCACAATGACATGCGCCTTTTGCGATAATTAGGTAGCTCACAGACAGGATCCCAAGGATCTTGTGATGCATTCTCTTATCGTGTAACACAGGGGTGACATTGACCTTATGATATCAAAAGTAATTAGGCTCTATAAATTTAAATGTAGGACAACATTTGCTTGTTTGAAATTATGATGAACAATGTATTGGTTAATGCATTATTTAATAATGTAAAGTACTATTTGTTGATATAGAGAACTGACAGTGCACACAGAGCTATATATAAGTATATGTACATACACTCCATGTCCTATGCCACTACTGGTCTAATTTTTGGGGGATAAAGCAACAATCCCCCTACTAATTTTTTTACAGGATGGGAACCAGGGGGATTCCCCCAAACTGAACCATGCTATTCTGAGATCTGTGGACCCCCTAGTTACCAGAGATACTTCCCTCCACGGGAAACTGCCAAATCTCGGGCCAATAGGAAGCTGCATCATCATTTGCAACTTCCTATTGTACAGCTATTTAATTCCCCTCGGGAATAATTCCGGTAATATTATCGGTAGGTATATCGGAAGGGTCCCTGGAGCTGAAAATAGATCCAATGGTTTCAATCCTTAAAAAAAAAAAAAAAAAAATGGTAATTGCTGCTTTAAAGGTCCAAACTTACTAATCAGTGCCAAGCCATAATGCACCATATGATCCATATTTTATAAGAACCACACATGAGATGCTTGTTGACAACAGATTTATAATCTGTCGTAAAGTAATATATAGTCATAAATTAGCTATACCTACAAAAGACAATTTCACATAGTGACTTTTATCATATAATAATCACTGCAGTATGATGATAATATAAAACATTTTTTAAAAGTGATGCAGATGCAAAGCAATATATTTGTGTTTCAAGCCATGGTGCTATTTTATATGTTCTTATCTCTGCTTTCAGACATTTCTCTGGGATTTTACAGTAATACTAAACTCCTTTCCTGGGAGATGTCACTGGGGTTAACCAATAGTCAATTATTAATCATAAAAAAAATACTCATGCTTGCTTGCATGACCGTAAGGTGCTCTGGTTTCCAGTACTGAGTATTTGGTCTGTTTTTGTTTCATAGGCTCCTGAGGTTATAATGTCACAAAACTATGATGCCAGGGCAGACCTGTGGAGCATAGGGACTGTCATCTATCAATGTCTTGTTGGCAAGCCACCTTTCCAGGTAACCCCCACATCTCATATGGTTTTGGTGAATTATTGATTGCAGCAAGTGGAAATGGATTGTGTTTCATCCTTCCTGATACATGAGCTGCAATACTGGATGAATAGCCCTAATGTGTTTGTTTTTAAGTGAATATACACTTGCATCTGTTCACTGAAAATCGGAATGACATATTACACACAAAGCCTGGGACTTATAAATAAACCTTTATATTGCTGAAGAGACCAGAGTTTAGCATATTTAAAAGTGAAAATATATTGTGTGTTCCTTCTCTCTAGCCTTTTGGCATTAACAGCAAAATCCTATTTCACAAATGTTGTTCCATTTCATTACGTGCCATTATATGATAAGATTATTATTTTTATTTGTTATGTAATCTGTTGCGTAACAAAAAAGCACAACTGAGTTATGGGAATCCATAATCCCACACGCAGGCGATTAACAACTCTGGTCCCTGTCTGACCTTGCATAATAATTTACCCCCATTTTTTAATTCAATTAATTAAAATTTTTATTTTCAGAGTTGTTGAAAATAAATTATCTTGGAATACTATTTAGGGGGGGAGGAAACATACTGTGGGTGTCACTGATTTAGCTATATATTTTTTTTAAAAAAGTGTAAAATCATGTCATTGGCAGCCTTGTCAAATTCATTTGCAAAGGGCTTTCAATTGTAGATTTTGTACTTATTATGGGGCGTCTCCCTCATCGAACTCCAGAAATAGCAACTCTCCCTCTTCCCGGACTCTACGTCAAGGACAATCACAGTGGCACTTAGGACAGGGATATGCATGTAACGCAGCTAAGATAAGATATTGCTGTGTGTGTTCAGTTCAGTGTGCAACGTCATGGACTGGTTATCAAGGGCCCACTGTAGTGTCATAACAGGCAAAAATGTTGTAATAGGGTTTGCATTCATTCACTCATATACAGGATCAAACATACATTCATTTGTGTATGAATACATACTCATAACTACATAAATTAATGCAGTATATGCATATCCTTACACACCAGTAAACGGATTCAGATAAACAAATACATATACTGATAGAAACAAAGCAAACTGATTCGCCCTGCAGCCAGACTAAAGATTACCATGAGAGACTCGGACAGTCTCCTGGGTCTTCCTAAGATTTTAGGAGTCTCCGAGTCATTCTGGTGACCAGTTTGGACATTAAAGGCCCATTGGGGATTTCCCCAGATACCCATTTGGCCGGTTTGTACCTTCTGAACAGTGGCTTACGCAAGAAAGATGTGCCATGGGATTCTGTCTTGGCAGATAAAGAAAACATTAATGCACAATTAAAATGTAGTGTGAACATTTAAAAAAAGAAAGAAAAGAAAAAGTTCACATGATGAGGCATGTTGGTAACTCAAAAGTAGGAGAGCCAGGTTTGAATCCAACAGTCAAGTCCTTCTGACCTTGGTCAAACCACATGATCTAGCTATGCCCTTTGCACCAAAAGATATATTTTAAGCTGCAATATAACTTTTATGTGCAGGACTATATAAGACGAAATAATATATTTAATAATATAATTATTAAAAAACATGTATGTTTAACCTAAACTCACTGCTTGCTCACCTTTGGTGATATCTGTAACTTCAGTTTTATCCACGTGTTTCCATACTGAACAACAAATATCTTCCCTTGGCAGGCCAACAGTCCCCAAGATTTGAGACTGTTTTATGAAAAGAATAAGAATTTGGTTCCAAGGTAAATTTACGATCAGTCACATTAATTGAATGTTATTCAAATCTTTTCTGCTGCTTCAAGTCTGTGGCTTCCCATTGGCTTTTTGGGATTATAACATCTCTGAAATATCTGTGGCATCTTTAGCGATCAAAGGGTTTCATCATTTTCTAGCCTCTTTGTAAGTGTCTTGGCAGAAATGTATCTTCCTCGTTCTTGAACCTACCTAAGTAGCCTTTAGTCATTGTCCTTGATATATACTGTATTCCCCCTACTGGAACCAGTACTCATGTTCTTAATAAAATGTTCTCTATATGAATTCTGTCAACAGCATTCCCAGAGAAACCTCTGCTTATTTGTCTGACCTGCTTTTGGGACTACTTCAGAGAAACCAAAAAGACAGACTTGACTTTGGTACGTGATGTTACACATGGTGAAACTGTAATATGATATGTACTGTAGTAAAATAGTAGTTGAGGTTAAAAGACACATTTCCACTAACCTTTGTTAAATAAGGTATATATTATAGCTCTGAATGTTTTTTGTTTTTTTTAATCTTTCTTGTGATTATAACTAATTTTTATGTGCATTTAAATAATATTAGGTGAAGAGAAACTCGGGCGCTAGCTCAGTGTGTGTATCAACAAACCAAAATACAGTAGATAGTAATAAATATAGTAATAAATATTACCGTGATTCTCAATCTGCCAAGTGGGCCCCGAATAGCATGGACACTTGGTGTAAAGTAGACCCCTGCAGCTCAACCCCACTAGGAAATATCCAGGATCCTTAAATACATGTGAACAAAAGAAACATAGGGGAGCACAAGATAAGTAAACAGACTCTTCGGTAACCGTATATGAATGAACTTATAAAACTCAATGATGGAATGCCTACAGATATAACCAGACCACCATATATACTCAGGGTTGTGTACAAGGGTTCTATACTGCAGATAATACACTCCCTCTGGTATTTAACAGAACCAGACTGGGATAATTAGGGTAAGTAAATATAATACAGCGTTACTTTCTCGGCCATGTGCAAGTACTGGATTCCTTAAATGTTTTCTTTGCTCTTACCTGCTGTCAAATCAGTTGTACTTGTCCTGGTTCTCTGTTGGGAGGCCTCACACTTGGCTTTGAGAACCCAAGGGGGGCTGTACCCACACCCCCGTCACGTACGCCTCCCCCATAATCAGGTCACATGTCTGGAGAGTAATAGATTCAAATCCATTTATTGGCGTAATAAAAATGCACACTCGCACGAAAAAGTCCAGGTCAGCAACAGTAAAGTCCGTACACTCTTCCGTGACAGAAAGTCGAGTCAAGCTCGATTTTTGTCCAGAGGAGGCTTCCGTAGTTGTCCGTCAGCTTGCGTTCCAGCCCTGCACACCGGAGGCGGAAGCAGGGACTTTCTGTCATTTAAATAATATGTGAGTGAGTTAAGAGAATAGTGCGCAACTATTGTTAATAGTGATGTAGTGAAAATAAAAATAAATACGTGACCTTAATAATAATTAGCGTCTGCAGCTGCGGTAGAAGGGAGGGCTCAGGAACCCCCTAGAGCTAGCAGAAAAAAACACAAAAAACACAGCGCACGACGCTCATAGTGCATTAAAAATTATATTGACATAAAGAATAATAAAGGTGAGTATTAAGCGTACATCAAAATAGTAATAATCAGGCAATTTTGGGATAATGTTACCCAACACCACGTGGAAGCCGGATCAGATGTCCTCTCATGCAGATGGAGGCTGGTTCCTCTCACACCGGTTCCTGTGCAGGTAAGTGGGAAGTCTTTGAAAAGTCCCGTGGGTTTCTTCATCAGGGAATAAATGTATAAGTGGAATTATTAGGGTTTTAAATACCCCACGCCATGACCCCATTGGTCCACTCAATTGATTTGTCCTCCAATGAGAGGATGGCGGGGAGGAGTCAAAAATACCCAGACTGCACGTATTATTTGTTGTCATTAGCAACATAACAAAAACAAAATAAACTTTATTAATAAACAAAATTGTGAACACAAATAGACATAAGCAATAAATGACGCGATAGGTGATTCTAAAACCAAAGAGAGGAATATTAGTGCATAGAAAAGGTTTGTGCGACATATTGGAGACACATTTGTCCTCTCCTCTAATCACCTTGCTCAATAGAAAAAGCACGAAATGGAGTAACATAAATTTTAAAAGGTTCTAATTATAAAACACAATAGAACATGCTAAAGAATGCATGCTATATTTGGTATATATAGAAGGAAAAATTATAGGGGAGAGAGAGAGGTTTTCTGCTGGTGTGGAGCTCGGTTTGAAGCAGTGATCGAGGACAGAGCTGCAAACGTGTTTATTTACTCTTGGGAGTAAGGACTTTTCAAAGACTTCCCACTTACCTGCACAGGAACCGGTGTGAGAGGAACCAGCGTCCATCTGCATGAGAGGACATCTGATCCGGCTTCCACGTGGTGTTGGGTAACATTATCCCCAAATTGCCTGATTATTACTATTTTGATGTACGCTTAATACTCACCTTTATTATTCTTTATGTCAATATAATTTTTAATGCACTATGAGCGTCGTGCGCTGTGTTTTTTGTGTTTATTTAAATAATATACCTTCAATTTGTCTTTTGACTTTACATAAACACATTATCGGGCGATTCTCTTTGTTTTACACTGTTTTATTAATAATTAGATTGGAAGCTCTTAGGGGCAGGGACACATTTTCCTAAATGTTACTTTTGTGTCTGAAGCACTTCTTCCCATTATGTGTTATTTGTATTTTTTGTTATTTATATGATTATGTCACGTGTATTACTGCTGTGAAGCACTAAGTACATTAATGGTGCTAAATAAAGACATACATACATACTGTTGATCTGATACCCAGTTCAGAGTGGAATGTCCTGCAACTCTTGAGAAACCTTAAACTGTCACCCAACAAGAAGAAGAGGAAATCAGAAACAATCATCATTTCATGAGTCAACTGTGATATTATTGTATATAACTTGTGAAAGAAACTGAACCAAAGTGCAGATAAAGCAGCAATCCCACTGTGTTTTTTTTTACAGAAGAGCTGCTCTTTGTCAGATTGTTAATTATTGTACTTACTATCAATTTTGTTCAACAGGAGCAAAGGACGGGTCTGCACTTACTGGACTTGTGTAACAGTGGCAATTTGTGTCAGCAGTGTCCAAAACGTTAGTGTTTTTAAAGAGAAAAAAGTTGCCTAGATGAGTTTAGGGAGGGCAGTGGTTTCAGAAAGTAATTTAGGGGGAATTAGACTGAGTCCATAGAGACTTCAGCTGTGCGGAGGCTGAGGGAAAGCGAGTGCTTTCCCTGGCCTTAGTGCGCACGCCGTCGGGGAGCGGGCCATTGACGTCACGGAGCTGGTTCGCCCTCATTGGGCGAACCACTCCCGTGAGCGCTTAAGGTAAAAAAAAATTGTCAGCTACGCTTCCGCACGCCTGCGGAAGCGTGCGCG
This sequence comes from Ascaphus truei, assembly GCF_040206685.1. Lineage (NCBI taxonomy): Eukaryota > Metazoa > Chordata > Amphibia > Anura > Ascaphidae > Ascaphus > Ascaphus truei. Next base: position 143,571,292 of record NC_134485.1, on the reverse strand, counting down.
AACCCCTGCTAAAGCCGCTCTCATTGCGGCTGCAGGGGCTCACTGACGAGCGTCAGTGCGGGTCAGCGGATAAGCACTGACCAGGGACTCAGCCTAACATTGGGCACTGAGAACAGTGACAGCTACTTGCTGTGGTTTAATACCTATGCTTATCTTTTCAGTGGTATACATAGTCCCCTCTGCTTTTCTTTTATGGCAGATTAGCTAAACTGCTCACCATTTCTTAACAGACGTTTTATAGGGCTTCCAGATTTTGTGTGATGTCATTCTTAATTCTCAGTTAAGTTGAGATATTTTAACCAAACTGTCCTATATGGGAATTTCTTTCAAGAAGGTTTGAGGTAATAAAAAAAGCAGGGGTGCTATTCAACTTCCAATTACTGTACTTTCTTTTGGATGATGGAAATATTTTCAGGGAGAATGTAAAAAAAAAGAATACCTTTTTTAGCTAAAAGTGAGGAAGGTCTCTATGGCTAATATAGCTGTAACAAGCCTTATAGAGATTCCTCTCTGTCAATCTCTGTTTCCTAATAGCAGTGTTGGTAACAAAGATGGGTGCTACAGTATGCTTCAGTGCTGCCAAGGAAGATGTAGACCACATAGTGAAGTATTGTTTTGCAGCCTTTCATATACTTCTGGCTCTAGAAATTATTCTACAAATCCAAGATGACATCTCCCTGATCCGTGTGGAAGAGTATCTGATCAATGTAGCTTTTCCCCCCCTTTTTTTTAGTTTTGTACTATTCCTGAAATGTACCACCAACAGTATTAGATTGCGCCATTTAATATGGGTATCCATTTTTGTGCAATTGAGAGGCTACATTTAGAAGATGCTGGTGGTGTCTCTTGCACTTTACCGAAAACGCTAGCAGGCAAAAATGTATCTCTGTACATTAAACCGTAGGGATTTCGTCTGTTATGTTTTCATCCAAATAAGACGTGCACAAGAGATTTCCCAACTCAGCTATTTGAGTCCCGGTAATTATAAGGTTTAACCCCCTCAAACCTGATGTAGTAGTCTTGATACTGATCAAGTTGAATTGCTATAAAATGAGCCCTCAGATAAGGGCTTATGTAATTGTCTGTTAGTAATGTACACTTTGCAGAGCTTCACTGCCATTTAATGCATGCATGACAGCTTAACAACTTCACAAATGCTGTGTTATAACTGTAGTGAAGATATATATTATAATGATGGATATCAAAGGATATAGCAGTCTTCACTCAAATTAAGTAGAATACTACTTATACACAGATTTGCAAAAGGTATCCAATTTATTTAGGAACAGCATGGAGACGAACAGCGATGTTTCAGTTTCTAACAGAGACCTTTCTTCCTGGATGCCTTTTTCAAATCTAGATGTAAGTAATATTCTACTTCATTTGAGGGAAAACTGCTATATTTCAAAGGATTGATTATTGCCGCTCTGTTTTTATATTGTTATATATGTAACACCTCTCTGGCTAGACCTGTGACGCACCCAGCTCACTGAGTTATATTTCTCAGAATTTGCTCAGCGGAGGAATGCTATAGCCATCTAGTACTTGCTTAAATAAGCGATTTCATCAGAAAGAGTTCGGCGTCATCTGCACGCATGCACGCCTTCCACTTCGCTACATAGTAGCTATTTGGACACTCAAGTAACCAAGATTGCAGCTTGCGACTTTTCATAATGCTGGAACTTCTGAGTCTCTCTCGATGATCGGACGCCAGATGCCAACTGACCAGTTTGGACGCCACGGAGGACAGGCAAAGTGCTACTGATATATGCTTGACTTTTTTTTATACTTTTTGTAATACTTACCCTCTTTCTATGAACTGCCAATTACATATTTATACATACTATACTGAGTGGTTGTGCGCTCTCTTTTGTGTGTGTGTGTGTGTGTGTGTGTGTGTGTGTGTGTGTGTGTGTGTATGTGTGTGTATATATGTATGTGTGTATACATATATATATATATATGTGTGTATATATATATATATATATATATATATATATATATATATATATATATATATATATATACCACAATACTGAGTTAAGTTATGGTGCGTAAAAAAAGTGACAAAAACCCTCCACAGGAAAGCAAATATGCAAATACAACTGTATGCTCATCTGCATGTCTTAGGCAGGTCTGCAACCCCGCCTTTCCCCATCATCACCCAGCATACAGCATTTCCACTGCAGCAAGGGATTCTGGGAAATGACATGCAAATGAGCACACAGTGTCACTTTTTGCCTCAAAAACCATTTTTAACATGGTTCCCTATAGGCTTAAGCTTGCTGCATGGTCACAGCTTTGAGCACAGCCAGGGTTAAGGTGCATACCCAGAAAACCACCCACAGACAGCTGTTTCGACCTTGATGGGTCTCATCAGTGTGGGGTTTCCTGTGGAGGGTTTTTGTCACTTTTTTTACTCACCATAACTTAACTCAGTATTATGGTATAGCCTATCCCATAGCCTCTCATGCATACCCAGTTAAATCAACATTTCGGTCCCCCAGTGGGATCTTTCTTAAGGTGGTGCAGTATTTGGTAGTATTATTATTAGTATATTGTAGTAGTCTGCGCTTACGCCATTATCTTGTTGGTCAGCACCAATATATACCAATATTCAGTTAGCTATTCATCATTGTATCGTCAGTTTAGGAATATAGTAGGGGCTACATCACCCCCCCCCCCTTTTTTTCTTTATTTATTTATATAGCGTGAAGTGTTCGAATAACAGCCGCTGCATCTGTACTATATTTTACAAACTCTGTCACTATAAGGGATCTGTCTGGATACCTAAGATGGCTGCCAACAGGAAGTGACCTCTCACCCTCACTGAAGATACCATCGCCATCTTTCTTCCTGGCAATTCCTCCTCAATTCCTGACAGGAAGTCGGCCTCTCTCTGTTCCTCATTGCCAGCAGCTGCTTCTGGGCTTTAAATAGCAGGCAGTTGCTCCCTTCAGTGCTCGTGCAAAGTACTCTATACCTTGTTCTGCTTGGGCCCTGTCTTTGCTTGATCATGCTTAACCTCTGCCTGGACCTGACCACCCCTGTCTGCAGCCTGCCTCGACCCCGGAATTGGACTTGAGTATCCCTGCATCTCAGGCCTCAGATCCCAGGCCAAGGTCTGTGTACTACTCCCTACCTCTGCCATTATGGGTTCGTATCCTGTATTGCTGTCAGCAACGTTTCACGAGCCACGCAATTGACCCCACAGAGGTAGCGAAAGCCATTACCAGTCAGGCCCAACTTCTGGGAACCCATGCCACCCATCTAGCTAAGCTGGATCAGAAACTGGATTCAATCTCCGTTACGCTGCAAACCGTGTACAGTCACCTCAGCTCTCCCACGGTAACCCAGTCTACCTGTGGTCTTAAAGGAACCCCATATCCCTACTCCCAGCTGTTATGGAGGCCTTCCCTCAGCTTGCAGAGGATTCCTAAACCAGTGCCAGGTACAATTTGACACGCAACCATTATCCTTCTCTACCCACTACTCTCGGGTGGCATACATCTTTTCCCTCCTCATGGATGAAGCATTTGCCTGGGCGTCCACCCTTTATGAAAAAGGCTCCCCCCTGTTTAATGACTCTGGCGCCTTCATGCAGACCTTCTGGAGTATCTTCAATTCTCCCGGTCGTTTGGCCTCTGCCAAATCTGCACTCCTGCAGATTAAACAAGGCTCCCGCACCATGGGACAATATGCGACTGAGTTTAAGACCCTGGCAGCGGAGACTGATTGGAACGAGGGAGCCCTGAAGTCTGCTTTCCGTCAGGGCATTGATGAGACACTGAAAGATGAATTAATTTACAGGGACATTCCCGTGAATCTAGAAGATCTGATCGCCCTTTGCATTTCCCTAGATCTTCGGATGAGGGAGAGACGTCAGGAGCAGGGCCATTATCACAGGTTCCGGTCTGCTCCATTGATTCCTCCGAATGAAGCCTCTGAGGAATCGTGGGAGCCCATGCAGTTGGGCAATTTGCGTCTCACGTAACGGGAGAAGCAGCACCGTCGATCCTTAGGATTGTGCCTCTACTGTGGCGAGAAAGGCCATATGCTACGGGTCTGTCCTAAGAAAACTGGAGATGGCCAGTGCCCAGCACAAACAGGGGAGTTGCTTCTGGGTATATGCGCCATATCCCCATCTTCCAGTCGCTTGATGATGCCCATCTGTTTATCTTGGCAGAACCATTCGGTTACTGCTAAGGCCTTCGTGAATTCTGGAGCCATCGGTATGTTCGTGGATAAAGCCTTCATTCAGCGAGTCAATATTCCTCTCCAGAGAGAGGACGTGCCCTTGGGTATCTTCTCTATTGATTTGTAGACCGTTGGGATCTGGGGTTGTTTCGCAAGAGACGACTCGGCTCAGTCATGGTCGATGGTTTGCACCATGAGGTTCTTCAGCTGGATGTTATCCATTCTCCAACAATAGATGTCATCCTGGGGCTTCCTTGGCTACGCATTCATAACCCCCAGATTGACTGGACCTCGGGACACATACTAACTTGGGGGTCTGCCTGTGTTGGGAAATGCCTTCCACCCTGTCATCCTGCCGGGGTCTCCTATCGCCCAGGATCCAAAAAGGTGAAGGCTGATGCCCTATCCTGCCAGTTGTCCAGCATACGACACAGACGCTATGGATAAGGTTCCCATCGTTCCTCCATCTAAGATCGTGTACGCCATTACCATGTTTCAACACGTTCAGAAAGCCCTGACCAACTTGCCCACCTCTCCTTCCTCCTCTCCGATGTGCCACAGCCCAACCAGTGCCAGTTACACCCCACCCCACCAGTCCCAGTTACTCCCTGAGCTCTCCCAGCCACCGACACACCAGTCCCAGTTACAGTCCTAGCTCACACAGTTATTCCCTGACCTGCCCCAGCCAGCCCCTGTTCCCCAGAGAATACCTCAACCTTCCCCAAGTACTCGTCCAGATACACCCTGACATCCCCCACTGTGGACGTCCAGATAAACCAGGATCTGGTCACCCTGGAGTTTGACCCTGAAGGGGGGGTAGGGGGTTACTATATGGGATCTCTCTGGATACCCAAGATGGCTGCCGACAGGAAGTGACCTCTCGCCCGCACTGAAGCTACCATCGTCATCTTGCTTCCTGGCAATTCCTCCTCCTCACTTCCTGACAGAAAGTCAGCCTCTATCTGGTCCTCATTGCCATCAGCTGCTTCTGGGCTTTAAATAGCAGGTAGTTGCTCCCTTCAGTGCTCGTGTAAAGTACTCTGTACCTAGTTCTGCTTGCCTGTCTTTGCATCTGTGTTTACCTGATCGTGCTTGACCTCTGCCTGGACCTGACCACCCCTGCTTGCCGCCTGCCTCGACCCTGAAATTGTACTTGACTATCCCTGCATCTCAGGCTTCAGATCCCAGGCCAAGGTCGGTGTACAGCCCTGTGGGTTCTTATCCTTTACTGCAGTCAGCAACGTTACAGTCTCATTCTTTCTCTCAGACTGACACATACACAGACTTTCTCTATCACACAAACAAACACAGTCTCTCTTTCTCTCAGGAGATATGGTTTAATATTTGTTACTTGTACCTTATGGAACAATATCTCATTCATTTTTTGTTTTACTTTTCGAGGTAATTTATGCTATTTTTATTACTGACAATTTTTTAAATGTCACATCCTGCTCTGCTGTTCAGTGTGTACTCATCAAGCGAAGAACATTTTGTTCTAGTTTGTAAAGGTTTCAAGGCCGTCTTAATTCAGTTGGCAGCGTACATATTAAGCTTTGCTTTATTCTGAAATCGCAATGTAGAAAAACAATTAGGCTTCCGAACAGTAGAACTTACTATGCAACTTAGCTATAGTTTCCAAGTAAGCAATAAGGCAACGATGGAGTATTTAATAGTAGGGCAGAACCTGCTTCTTAAAGGAAGTGGAAATGAAACGTTAATTTCATATAGTTTCCAAAATATCCTTTCATGTGAGTATGTTAAATTCCACCTCTGTTAGTGGTAGCGTTCATGAACTTTCCATCAAAGCTGTTTTTAAGTAAGGTGTCTTTGTTAACATCTATTCTCATACCCAGGATCTAAACATGAAGTGAGGTTTTGAAACCTCTGTACACACCACATCTATTATGAACTGTTTTGTTGGTCCATTAAAGGTCAGACAATGATGAGTGTAGATTCATGGCTTGGAATATACAAATGTGCAAGTGTATGCTAGTTCAAAATGTGATCATTACTCAGTGATGTTGGTGCATAGCACATTTTCCTACTTTGCAATTGCATACAAATTGAGTTATAGCATTGTGAGCCATTCCAAATTGATTCATCTGAACAATACTGTTTATTTTATTAGAGTTTCAAGTCTGTTTTCTTCTCTAAACCTTGGATGCCCAATACATTCTGAATGGTATAGTTATGCAGGTAAATATAATTGTGTCTGAACTAGAACAAAATAGTCTCTAAAAGACATAACAAAAAGGTATTTTGTTTAGTATGATTTGCAATCAATGGGACCCAAAGGTGGCGTCAATGCTGCCGAAGACCGCGCGGGGCGATCACATTGCCTTAAGGCATTGATCTCGCCCAAAGACTGCGCGCGACAGCAGGAGGTGGCGCGCAAGGAATCAGGGTGAAGTCAAGTGCGCACGAAGGCTGTATGGACGCAGCCAAAGGATGTGCATTTGCTGGTGAAACCAGTTGGACTAAATTATGAATAATCCTATGTACTGTTTCTGTAATGTTTGGACTTTCAAATGACTGCAGAATTTAGTGCTGTGTTGCTCAAACAGCTGGATAAATATCGGAAATGGTGTTTTGTTTTTCTGTGTAAGGTAGCCTACTAGTTTTCAGTTTGTTCCTTATTGCCCAGCCGATCTCTATATCTGCACAGGTGGCATACTACATGACGCTCTCTTTACAGCCATCAAATATTTGTTGTGAAAGTCGCCCCAGTGACCTCTTCTCTTTTTTTTTAAAAATATTTTTTTTTTTTATGTTGGCTATTACAACGGGTCATTTTCGCAAGAGCCAGTATCTGGCTTTCATTTTCTTTTAGCTCTGATATTGGCCACTACATATACAATTCCCCTCCTCAATGGGATTACATTGGTAATGTAATACATGGTTTATGTTTAAAAAATAAAAATTTTAAAAACGGTCTATATATTGTATTTCCTCGATTGTAAGACACACCATCGATTTGGCCCTTACAATCGAGGAAAATTATTGTTTCACTTTCCATGTTTCAGGAGAGGTCCCATGTCAGCGGAGGATGAAGCGGGCGGCGGCGGCAGGAGAGGTCCCACGTCTGCAGATGGTTGAAGATGGACAGCGGGTGGGTGTGTGGCAGCAGGACAGGTCCAAAGTCTGCAGGTGAATGAAGATAAGAAGACAGCGGGCATGCGGTGGGGTGCGGTGGGGTGCGGCGGCAGGAGGTCATAATAGCAGAAGAGCTGAGCAGGAGCAGAGCGGCATAGGGGAACCGCTTGGCAGGTGCACACTGTAACCGGAAGTCAGACACCGGTCAACTTCCGGTGTTAGTGTGCACATCCCAAGCCGTTCCCCTATGTCGCTCTGCTCCTGCTATTATTATCAATTAGCCGCCTCCGCCACCGCACGCCCGCTGTCTTATCTTCATTCGCCTGCAGACATGGGACCTGTCCTGCCGCCGCCACCACACTCCCGCCCGCTGTCCATCTTCAACCATCTGCAGATGTGGGACCTCTCCTGCCACCACCACACACTTCGTCTTCCGCTGACATGGGACATCTCCTGAAACATGTTAAGTGAAAAGAGGGGGTTAGTACTGTAGAGACTTAAAAACTTTTTTTTTAAAAATACATCGATTCTAAGACGCACCCCGATTTCAGACATGTAAAAATCGAAGAAAAAAGTGCGTCTTAGAATTGAGGAAATAGGGTACTACAGTCTTCCAGCTGGAAAACTGTGGAAAAAACTTCAAAATATTTAGCAACTGGTGCAAAAATGGAAATAGATTTATTTAAGGATAAAAAATACAGATGAACCCCTTTATAAGACAGTGCTTGGGGTTCCCATAATGAGACCGCGTTATAACAGGGATCGCAATAAAAAAATGGCCACCACGATCAGGGTTTCCGCGTCCGCCGGAGTGTGAGAGCTGAGAACTCTCCCAGCTGTCCCTGAACTCGGCATCGCAGCAGGGTGTGTGTGTTGTGTTTTGTGTGTTAGGCTCTCCCCCTCTTCTGGGGATTTTATTACTATAATGATGTTTATTTCACTTTCTCCCTGCTTGGAAGCGAACAACACTGCTGTACTTCTGACGAGGGGGGGGGGGAGAGAGAGGGGGTGTTGCGGATCCGGTCACACAGCGAAGAAGCCTCTCAACACTTGGAGGATTGGATGCTGCCCATTGTACACTGTGGGGGGATGTCTGGTAATTGCTGCACTCTTAAACATATATATATATATATATATATATATATACAGTGTGCATATATATATATATATATATGTGGGGATGGAATGTGGAGGAAGGGGGTGATGAGAAAGGGGGTGTTATGTGCAGGGGAGTATTGTCTGTGTGTGTGTTATGGGCAGGGGGCATGAGATGGGATGTGATGTGCATGGGAGTATTGTATGTGTCCGTCCGTCTGCAATAAAGCTTTGGGGAAAAAACGGGAGCCACACTAACAACGCATTAGAATCGGATCCGCGTTGCTGCCGATCGCACTACAACAGGGTTGAGCTGTACCATTTAGAGCAGGGGTGGGGAACGTCCGGCCCGCGGGCCGTATAGGGCCCGCGAAGTCCTTTGGTCCGGCCCCCGGGAAGCCAACCTGCAAGAATGGTTTAATTAAAAAAAAAAAAAAAAAAAAAAAATTTAAACTCACCCTCTCCTGATTGGCTGCCCGTGCTGTCACTCTGCCAAGATATTTTTTTTTGGCCCGCCTCTTCCTACAGCACTGCCCCCTCCCTTCTCTCCTCCAGTAATGCCGGGCTCCTTAGGCTCCGCCCCTCTGTCAGGGCCTGCCAGTCTCAGCTGCACTTGCCATGCTGCTCCAGCAGCCCATCCACGGGCCCCAGGTAACCCACGTGCCCCCTTATACCCCCTCCCAGGCACCTTACCCACCCCAAGGGGGGAGAGGCCTTATTATTGTGTGTGTTTACAGAGGTGGGCTTGTGTGTGTGTGTGTGTGTGTGTGTGTGTGTGTGTGTGTGTGTGTGTGTGTGTCAATGTCACTGTGTGTGTGTCAATGTCAATGTGTGTGTGTCAATGTCAATGTGTGTGTGTCTCTGTGTGTGTGTCACTGTCACAGTGTGTGTCACTGTCACAGTGTGTGTGTGTGTGTGTGTCAATGTCACTGTGTGTGTGTGTGTCAATGTCAATGTGTGTGTGTCTCTGTGTGTGTGTCACTGTCACAGTGTGTGTCACTGTCACTGTGTGTGTCACTGTCACTGTCACTGTCACTGTTTGTGTGTGTCACTCTCACTGTGTGTGTTTGTGTGTGTGTGTGTGTGTGTCTATCACTCTCACTGTGTGTGTGTGTGTGTGTGTGTGTGTGTGTGTGTGTCACTCTCACTGTGTGTGTGTGTGTCACTCTCACTGTGTGTGTGTGTGTGTCACTCTCACTGTGTGTGTGTGTGTGTCACTCTCACTGTGTGTGTGTGTGTGTGTGTGTCACTCGCACTGTGTGTGTGTGTCACTCTCACTATGTGTGTGTGTGTGTGTGTGTTGTGTGTCACTCTCACTGTGTGTGTGTGTGTGTGTGTGTGTCACTCTCACCGTGTGTGTGTGTCACTCTCACTGTGTGTGTATGTGTGTGTGTCACTCTCACTGTGTGTGTGTGTCACTCGCACTGTGTGTGTGTGTGTCACTCGCACTGTGTGTGTGTCACTCTCACTGTGTGTGTGTGTGTCACTCTCACTGTGTATGTGTGTGTGTCACTCTCACTGTGTGTGTGTCACTCTCACTGTGTGTGTGTGTGTGTGTGTGTGTCACTCTCACTGTGTGTGTGTGTGTGTGTGTGTGTCACTCTCACTGTGTGTGTGTGTGTGTGTGTGTGTGTGTGTGTGTGTGTGTGTGTGTGTGTGTGTGTGTGTGTGTCACTCTCACTGTGTGTGTGTGTCACTCTCACTGTGTGTGTGTGTGTGTGTGTGTGTGTGTGTGTGTGTGTGTGTGTGTGTGTGTGTGTGTGTGTGTGTGTCACTCTCACTGTGTGTGTGTGAGTCACTGTCTGTGTCACGGTCACTGTGTTTGTGTGTCACTGTCTGTGTGTGGCAGCAGCCCCTGAGGTGATTAAGGACCTGAGTATCACCAGGGCGGCGCGGTTACGCAGAGCTCCAGGGGGGAGAGGGTATAAGAGGAGGGGGGATGGGGGGGAGGGGTATAAGAGGAGTGGGGGATGGGGGGGGAAGGGGTATAAGAGGAGTGGGGGATGAGGGGGGGAGGGGGTATAAGAGGCTTGGGGATAGAAGAACGAGTCTGCGGTGGGAGAGACACCTCACTACCGCCTCTCCTCCTCACACCGGGCAGCAGTTGTGGAGGGTACCTGCTCCGATCTCCCCCTGCTCCGCCCCTCCCCCCGTGCACTTACACGGCCCTCCTCCCCACACCGGGTAACAGTTGCTGAGGAGGGCACCTGCTCCGATCCCCCTGCTCAGATTCCCCCCCCCCCTTGCACACTTACACGGTCCTCCTTCTCCCCACACCGAGAAGCAGTTGCGGAGGGCACCTGCTCCGATCCCCCCCAATCAGATTTCCCTCCCCCTGTGTGTGTCAGAGAGAGTGTGTGTGCGTCTGAGCGAGTTTGTATGTGTGTCTGAGCGAGTGTGTGTGTGTGTGTCTGAGCGAGTGTGTGTGTCTGAGCGAGTGTGTGTGTGTGTCTGAGCGAGTGTGTGTGTGTGTGTCTGAGCGAGTGTGTGTGTGTGTCTGAGCGAGTGTGTGTGTGTGTGGATGAGCGAGTGTGTGTGTGTGTCTGAGCGAGTGTGTGTGTGTGTGTCTGAGCGAGTGTGTGTGTGTGTGTGTGTGTGTGTGTGTGTCTGAGAGAGAGGGAGAGTGTGTGTCTGAGAGAGAGAGGGAGAGTGTGTGTCTGAGAGAGAGAGGGAGAGTGTGTGTCAGAGAGAGAGGGAGAGTGTGTGTCAGAGAGAGAGGGAGAGTGTGTGTCTGAGAGAGAGAGGGAGAGTGTGTGTCTGAGAGAGAGAGGGAGAGTGTGTCTGAGAGAGAGAGGGAGAGTGTGTGTCTGAGAGAGAGAGGGAGAGTGTGTGTCTGAGAGAGAGAGGGAGAGTGTGTGTCTGAGAGAGAGAGGGAGAGTGTGTGTCTGAGAGAGAGAGGGAGACTGTGTGTCTGAGAGAGAGAGGGAGAGTGTGTGTCTGAGAGAGAGAGGGAGAATGTGTGTGAGAGGGAGAGTGTCTGAGAGAGAGGAAGAGTGTGTGTCTGAGAGAGAGGGAGAGTGTGTGTCTGAGAGAGAGAGGGAGAGTGTGTGTCTGAGAGGGAGAGGGATAGTGTGTGTCTGAGAGAGAGAGTGTCTGAGAGAGAGATAGAGAGAGAGAGAGAGTGTGTCAGAGAGAGAGGGTCTGACAGTCTGAGTGAGAGTGGGTCTGAGAGTGAGAGTGGGTCTGAGAGTGAGAGTGGGTCTGAGAGTGAGAGTGGGTCTGAGAGTGAGAGTGGGTCTGAGAGTGAGAGTGGGTCTGAGAGTGAGAGTGGGTCTGAGAGTGAGAGTGGGTCTGAGAGTGAGAGTGGGTCTGAGAGTGAGTGAGTGGGTCTGAGAGTGAGAGAGTGGGTCTGAGAGTGAGTGAGTGGGTCTGAGAGTGAGTGAGTGGGTCTGAGAGTGTGTGAGTGGGTTTGAGAGTGTGTGAGTGGGTCTGAGAGTGTGTGAGTGGGTCTGAGAGTCTGCAAGTGGGTCTGAGAGTCTGCGAGTGGGTCTGAGAGCCTGAGCGAGAGTGTGGGTCTGAGAGAGAGTGGGTCTGAGAGAGAGTGGGTCTGAGAGAGAGTGGGTCTGAGAGAGAGTGGGTCTGAGAGAGAGTGGGTCTGAGAGAGAGTGGGTCTTAGAGAGAGTGGGTCTGAGAGTCTGAGAGAGAGAGTGGGTCTGAGAGAGAGAGTGGGTCTGAGAGTCTGAGAGAGAGAGTGGGTCTGAGAGTCTGAGAGAGAGAGTGGGTCTGAGAGAGAGAGTGGGTCTGAGAGAGAGAGTGGGTCTGAGAGTCTGATTTCCCTACCCTCTGCTCGATTTCTGTGTGTGTGTGCACGTGTGCATTTGCGTGTGCACAGACACCAACCCACAGTCAGTCACCCAAAGAGAAGCAGTTCCAGCCATCACATTAGTGGTGAGTTCATTAAATGTTTCACCAAATATAGCAGGTTAATTTTTAAGTTGATAATTTTGGATGGCCCTCGAATGATTTTATAAATATCAAAATGGCCCTTGGCAGAAAAAAGGTTCCCCACCCCTGATTTAGAGCAATGGAATTTTATGCTTTCACTAGTTTGGTGAGGCCCACTGAGGGATCATTTATCAACAACTCCCAGCTATATAACGGCGAAAAAGTTATTAACCGGATTTAGCCCTCTGGTTTCATTGGTAAAGTTTTGATCGCATTTGTTTCACATCTTCGCGAGTTTAATAAATAGAATAGATGCATTAAGTGTGTTTTATATTGTCTCAAAAATGTGTCATCATTTACAATTACTGAAGTGAAGGGAACTAAATGATTTTAAGGGTCGTTGCCTGTTTTTGTGTAAAAGGACAGTTACTGTACATTAAGTGAGTAAGAGAAAAAAATATTCTTTTAACAACCTATATCAGCTGTCTAAAAAAAAAAAAAAAAAACCTTTAAGGGTGATTTGAATCTTTCTCACCTTGCTTCTTGTGTGAAATTGTTTTTTTTTTTTTTTAGCATGCCACCATTAGCCATACAAAACAATCAAATGGCTAGTCTGGATTACCAATATTCCTGTACTCAACAGTTTACAAACTCAAAATAGATTAGAATAAGATGGTAAAAACTTTATAAAGCAATTGGTTAATTTGCAGTCGTTCAAATAAAAAAAAGTTACTTATTTGTTTAAAAATTGTGTAAATTGCGCACATTTAACCTATAAAATATTAAATCTAATAAACATGCCACTTCCATTAGCTCACTTTGGTGTGGGGAGAGACTGACCCTTTAAAACACATAGGGCTTCATTCACTAAGCAATGATAAATCTGAGTTGACACTGCTAACTGTACTTTTTCTGAGTAGTAACAAAGGAGTGAGAGGGAGTAGGTGGTATGATACCTATTTTATTGAACCAACAAGTAGTTGATAGGTTACAAGCTTTCGAATCTCTCAGGGTCCTTCATCGGATATGGCACAAATGTAGAAACAAAAATATTATATCTTTTGTATGCAGGCCGTGGATATAGTAGTTTGGTTCGCCCTCATTGGCTGAACCGCGCACATGACCCGGCCTTCGCGTGTCCAAATCAAAATTATTTGTCTACTCTAAAATTGCAGGCGCTGTCGCGCTCCGCACGCGCTCTATGGCCTTCCTCATTGAGGTACGGCCTTTTGTTCACGTCAACTATGGACACGGCCTTAGAGATATTTGGTTACAATAGATGTTGAGAGGAAATGCAAAATAAGATACGGTAGAAACAAGTGGCCTAGTGTGCAAATGCATAGAGTGGAGACAATAAGGAGACTTGAGGGGTGGAGTGAAATGTGAGGACCGTGTAAGTGAAACAATATATCTAATATAAACTCACTATAACTATTTTACTAGAAGATGTGGTGAGTGCAAAAAACAAAGATTGAGAGAGACCGATTAGTCAAAAAATATATTCAGACCAAATTGGTAACATATAAATTATACTCCAGATGGACATGGACATGGATAGGGAAAGGAGGGTGGGGGTGAGGGGAGGGGAAGGGGGGAGAGTGGATACTGGTATTGATGGTGATAGAAATTAAAATAATACAAACACTCACACGGCCATGTGTGAGTGATAACCCATAATGGAGTGAATCTTCTCTGTGGAAATTCAAGCCACTTCTGTTGGATGACTGGAACGCTTGTATGTCTCAAAGAACAGGAGAAATGCTGGGGTTGGTACCAATAGATAGACACTCTACTACGCTGCCACGACCATTGGCTTACGGACTTTACCTTTCTACGCTGGAGTTGGCAAGTATGGTACCCATTCCATCTTTGTTACCCGGACAACCTACGCCCCTTCCACACTCCGGCCGTGCCCCCGTTTACTGCTAGGTGTGTGGTATTACTCCTTTCCACCTCAGTCCCGGGGTCTCGTCTGGCTTGTGGGCAGGCCGAGCGTTACAATTACTGATGATTAATCATTGTGTTGCGACACAAACAATCTTAGAATATAAATGTAGCATCTATTAAAACCTGTCTCAAAAAATGGAAATGAGTGGTACATAGAAGATATAAGGATCAAATTTGGCCCTAGCAAATAGAGCACTGGATACACTAGACTGTATCCATTTAAGATTTATCAACTTAGTCAGCAGTATTTTAGATTTGTACATAGATTACAAGTGACCAGATCCCTTAATGATCAAGAGCCAATCAGCATATCAATATCGAATGCATATGCATTTGTAAGCGCTTAAAAGACATTTAAGCCACACCTCCATCAGAACCGGAGGAAGCCAAAGGGCGAAACGCGTAGTTCTGTGGAGTTTTGGATTCAGCCAGCCACCGTAGCTCACGAAGCAGCTGTTCGTGACCTCACCACCAGGACGAGGAAGTAAGGACTGCAAGCGGACAGAATGCTGAGGGACGCTGCGGTGAGCCCACAAGTTCATTTGTGCCATTTGTGGTACCGTTTTTTGTCAAACATCTCTTTTTGCGAATAAATATCACGTTTTTAGTCTGGTTTCTGCAATTGCATGGTACCCATATGAGAGACAACGGACGATCCACTGCCTATCTCTGTGAGCACAGTCAGGAATCCTCTGAGCGCCCCCCACTCACATATGGCCATGTGAGTGTAGACATTTTTATTTAGACTTATTATCACTTCCATATACCCTAAAGGTACCAACCCTGGCATTTTCTCCTGTTCTTTGAGGCATACAAGCGTTCCAGTCATCCAACAGAAGTGGCTTGAATTTCCACAGAGAAGATTCACTCCATTATGGGTTATATCACTCACACATGGCCGTGTGAGTGTTTGTATTATTTTCATTCTATCACCAGTATCCACTCTCCCCCCTACCCTTCCCATCCTCCCCAACCCCCTCCTTCCTTTCCCTATCCATGTCCATCTGGAGTATTATTTATATGTTACCAATTTGGGCTGAATATATTTTTGGACTAATCAGTCTCTCTCAATCTTTGTTTTTTGCGCTCACCACATCTTCTACCAACACTGTACAGTATGAGGATTCTGGGAAATCTCTCTTTCACGGTTGAGCAGCAGCAAGGAGTTGGGGCCAGTATTTTTACTTATTATTCATTTACATTATTGTGTTGATCCCATTGTGGTGTGATTATTTATTTGTAGAAATCCCTATACATCATAATATATTCAGGTAGCGCCCCAGTTTTTCCCTATATAACTATTTTACTGTCTGGTTATCTATATAAAGAATGTATCCAGGGAATGTACCTCTTCTGGATTACAACAGCATTCATGGAGCTAAATACTGTACATGCAGGATTAGCATGACCAGATAAACTATTTAGAATAAACATAGCACTTTAAGGCCCGTAATATAGTGTGTGCGGCCGTGCGCACGTGCACTTTTTGTGTGTATGCTGTGAGCGACACAGTGAGGTACTCTGTGTGTGTGTGTGTGTGTGTGTGTGTGTGTGTGTGTGTGTGTGTGTGTGTATTGTTATAAATACGTTGGTGAGAATAAATTATTTATTAATATTATACATACATTCATTTCAGCGGCGGTAGTGGCGCAAAATCTTTATTTTCCCCATCTTCTCCCCTGTCGGCCAACTCCACGCTCACTGCCATGCGCGCGGTCCTATTATAGGAAGGCTGACTAACCACAGCCAACTATAACAGCAACGCGCGTGCATGGCGCAGCAAGCGCACCCTCTATAGAACAGCCTTTATTTAGTGGTGTGTGCATACACCACAGTTCTCTAAACTTAAAAGATTGCCCTAAAGAATCAGCCCCATTTAACTAGATATATTACATTTGCACCAATTGTATTAGCTGAACATATTATACAGAACAAATGTACTAGTGTTTACATAAAATAAAAAAATCACTCCACCAAAACAAATGATGAGATATTAATAGATAATAAAACTTAAAATGTAATGGGCATAGTTAAAATAAATACAACAATGAGATGAATTACTTACATAGAATGGTGCTCCTAAACTACAGTAGAGTTAAAAGGATATTCATCCCCAGAATAAACAAAAATATGAATGAATGCGTTGGTTACAGTTGCCAAGTGTTACGCATAATTAATGAAAATAAGAATGGCTTAAAATAGCACAATTGCTCAGCCTATTCCTAATGCTCAGTATGAATATGTATAATTTAAGGTCTCTTTGATACAGATCAATATATTTTCGACTGAGTATCTGAGTGTAGATACATAGGTATCATGTGTTGTAGATAGCAACGGTGTATATATTTGCTTCTTGAACGGTGGTTACATAGGTGTTTTGTAGTTTGTCCTTGGTATAGGATCAGTAGAGCAGATAGACAATCTCCAGATCAGGTAAATGAATAGGGTAATCAGTGCCAGTTTGGTATATGCTGTGTAGAAAAAAGGCCCTTGTACCAGATGCTACAGAGGATGGTAGCCGTTAAGTGAGCTGCTGATCCTGTATGTGGAGAGGAGTGGTAGCTACGGTTTCCATCCTTGAGAGCGGCTACACTCACCTGCCTTGTCAGACACACAGCTGTTGAGCGATGTCAATTTGATGTTTTCTGAAATCTAAATGGAGACCACATTTGGATGACCAAATGTACAAAGGAGCTGTAACTGTATTAAAATGAATGTGTGGTCACCGTGTCCGGGTGCACAAAATTAATTAAAAGGTGTAAAAAAAAATTATTTAAAAAATGCAGATATTTGTCTTTAGTGATCAACCACACATTAAGTTAAGGTGGGTAGAATAGTGACAAAAATACTCCACCGTTTACGGACTCTGCACTTCTTTAACTCAGGCTGTGCTGAAAAGCTGTGTAATACGACAGGCATATACAGTAGGGCTCCAAGTTAAAATCGATATGAAGCAAAAGGTGACACTGTGTGCTCATTTGCATGTCATTTCCCAGAATCCCTAGCTGCAGTGGAAGCACTGTATGCTAAGAGATAATGGTGAAAATCAAGGTTGCAGACCTGTCTGAGAGATGTGAATGTGCTCATAAGTGATATCTGTAGTTATCCAAATTGTAAGTGATATTGCAATAAAACCAATACTTAGCAATCACGGTTTTGCAGTATGTTTACAGAAGTGTGTACTCTGCATGCACATTGTGGAGCAAGGTGTTATTTTTATATTGTGACATTACCAAGGTTTTAAAATGAAAGGCTTTTATTCCCATGAGAACATTGTTACCAAGGCTTCATTGTCCGATCAGAAGTAGATTGGAGGCTGATCAGCACAGTTGGTGTTGCAATGACAACAGAAGAAAGTGTGTTATGCAGGAGGCACCGCACACCTCATTCTGGCATCTACATATGCAGTTAATTATTAGGCAGTTTGTAATGCTGCCAAGATATGAGGAACCAAGTATTGTGGTTATTTCCCTTACAATAGACTGCTCTCAGTACAAAAAAAAAAGATTTTACCATTAGGTTTTTACAAATGTAATTCCAAAACCACAAACAAAATGGAATTCCTAATACAATTGTTTATTTTAACACAGTCTGCTTAGCCTGACTCTCGTTATGTTTCTAATGTATGATCCACTAGCTATCTTCTAACACTGCGGGGTGTGACATTTTCTGGCGGGGAGGAAGGGAAGGGCACGGCGCTTACAGAGGCCCCGTGCTCTTCCCCACAATATTTCAATTAAAAGCCGGGCGAGCGCGCGAGGCCTCCATGGCCCTTAGCTTGTCTCGAGCAGCTTTTGGAGGGTCGCATGACGTTGTGATGTCTCAACACGCCGTAGAAAAGGTAAAGGGGGGAGAGCAAAAAAGTTTGCGCACTGACATAAGCAATGGGTAGCCGAATAAGTAGCTTACAGCAAGGCCCCGCTTGTCGGCACCCCGCTTTTCGGCGGTACCGAGAAGGGGGCCGCCATGTCTGCGCATGCGCAGAACGGGCCAGTCCGAGGTAGCGCATGCGCAGGATGAGCCGGTCCAAGGTCGCACATGCGCAGAATGGGGGGGTTCCCGAGGTTGCGCATGCGTAGAAGGGCGAATGGCCGGTCTGTACATGCGCGCAAACACCGAAAATCGCCGGTTCCGCCGCATGCCCGGGGCCCTGCTGTAAAATCCCAGTGTCCGTAACGCTGGTTTGAGCTCTGATAATCCTTATCAAAGCTTTGGGAATTCCACCCTTTGTGCCCAAAAATTCTGTTTAAAGCGCTACGTACATTGTCTGCGATACAGAAGAAAAATACTATTATATTCTGTTGTGTGAGTGGGAACTATTAAAATGTCTGCCATACTGATTGTGTAAAACCTGTTTTATAATAGACCTGATTGCTCAAAGTTTAATGTTGCAAATGTATGTGTAAATAAGAATGCTTATCTGTTCAGACATATTCTGAGGTGTTTATTATTGTACTTGTTACAATTAGGTTTTTGAGCATACATATCCAAATGTGTTAACGCTTTGAGTGCTGGTACATTGCGATCATGTGATCAATCACATGATCATAACAACACATCCGTTCCGCATCTTGTCAGATTGTGTTCAGCGAACGCGATCTCCCATATAAAATGAGTAGTGCTTCAAGTTCCAGAACACATGACGTGTTTGCTATGTCATGGGGCTCGGAATGGGTTAAAGCAGCAACGCTTCTAAAAATGGTAATGCATTATTACCCATTTGGAATTAGGTGGGTCAGCTGAGCTTTAACAGTGCAACTTTCAGTTTCAGGCCCCTCCGGTTCCCGAGATAATTCTGGTAAAGTTTCAAGTGTCTCTCCCGTGATATCAATACTGTAACTCAGCGGTGCACAACCTGGGGGGAGCTAGTTTTTTTCTGGGGGGGCATGGCGTCGCAGGGGCCCCGCGCTCTAATCCCAAGGCATTTCAATTAAATGTCGGGGGATCGCGTGAGGGCTCTGCAACTGTAAACTTCCCTCGTCTCTGCCGGCGTCAGAACTCGTGTCCATGGCAATGCGGCGTCAAATGATGCCGCGTTGTCATGTGACGTCATACGCGTTAAATGACGTTGCGGGTCACGTGGCCCCACTGCGTCATTTGACGCTGTGCGAGGTAAGGGGGGGGGCAGAGGGGCACAGCAAAAAAAGTTTGCATCCCCTGCTATAACTAACCAATTGGAAGCTACAACCAATGATGTTGCAGGTTCCTTTTGGCCTGTGGGACCCGGCAGTCTTGAAGGGTAATAAGCATGCCCAGAACAGACTCTGAGCACCTTTACCGTTAAGCTCAACTTATTACAAATATGTAGAAAAATTCAATAATAATAATTGGAAAAGGAGAATCGTCAAGGCGCCATTGCTGTTTTAACCCTGTGAGTGCCGGAGCCACCCTCTCATTCCACTTCCCCTGAACATGATCTCCCGTAGAAAAACAAGCCAGAAGATGGAGACGTAGCTAGCACATCATGGGGCCCCTGGAGTTTCAGACCCCATGACGTAGTAGCTACATCTGTAGTGCACCCAAAACGTTAAGAAGATCTTAAACATTTTCTTTGCTCCTTTTCTAAATTCTCTTGTCTCTTCCCCCCCCCCCTTTTTTTTTTAAAGTTGCTATGAAACGTAAAAAAAATCAGTTATCTGCCCTCAGTTTCTTGATAATTTGCAGCTTTTATGTTGCCTTTTCTATGCAGCATTCAAACTGACTTATATTATTTGTTTTGCAGAGGGATTCTTCAACCATCCGTTTCTTGATCAGGTTTCTACAGTCAAAAAGTGTAAGTAGACTTGGCAAACATATCTGGTATTTTCAGTTGCTGACTTGATCTGTGTTGTATAGTAGACACGTTTCTATTTTCTTTTTTAACATAGCCCAGTGCATACTGTTGTTTATCTTTTATGTGTCGGAGGGGCCCATCATGTAGTACAAAGCAAGGCAGAACTGGTCTTTGACAAAGGAGTTAATAAACTTTTGATCTGTACAACTTTGAAGCCTCTGTAATCACTCCAACACTTATCGTTACAATAGCTACAGTCATTGACCCTATTATTTTATATGACGTCTTTATTTATTCAGCAAAAGTGTTGAAATTCCTTCTGTTGAAATGTGTGAATTAATGTGGTTTATACAAAAATGGCCAATGCTTGAACTAATTGGGACAAGAGAAACAATGACGCTCTGAACTCTGAGCCTTCTGTGCTGACAAATACTACATGAAAAAAAACACATGAAAGTGCTAGATATACAAATCAAATAAATGTGAATGCAATATACAATACCAGGGCTAATGTAGTTAAGAGCATCTCTTGTACCCCACGGACATCTGGGAAAGATTAATTGTTCAGCTGCCCATAGCGCCACTCACAATTGCTCTCAAGTTAGTGGGACCTTGCAAAAATCTATATATAGTTTCAATATTCACCACAGACTGTATCCTATTACTCTTCCATCTCACCCTCACTTCTGTCGCCTTGCCTGAGTAAGGTTATATAAAAATGTGTTTTAAATTGTATATACATAGAGAGAGAGATTATGTGAATGTAAGTTTCTAATATTGTGCCCACAGCATGTCCAGTCCCAGTGCCCACCTATTCGGGTTCAGGTATTTCCGGCAGCTCCTGTGGAAGCTCACCCTCATGCCGCTTTGCCTCTCCCCCTGTAAGTATGGGCTGCATATCATTAAGTACAGTATATATTTCATAGTATTTATTTAGCTTATTTCTCTTCTTTGTAACTCAGTATTTTAGGCTTTTAATTGTGTTGCATGGTCTTTATATAATGATAAATATATGCATATGAGGAATGTAGTGGCTTGTTGATAAGAGTACTGGTCTTTAAACGTGGTGAGCCAGGTTTGAGGCTCAGTGCCAGTAGTTTGGGGTGTTAGATCGTATACTCTTTAGGGCCTGGGATTCCTTGTGCCTGTAAATTCTACTATATACATTGATGTGTAGGCTGTATGAGCTATGTAAGAATCAATCATTACAACGTAGATACTGAAATAAACTTCCACTCTGACCAATTTCAGTGAGTGAGGTTCCACTTGAAAAGCTTATATGTCTAAAATGACATAGCTTATATGTCAAAATTACAAACAAAAGCAATAACGAAGGGAGGGAGAGGAGTCATTACAATACATTTTGCATATCATATTAGCATATATCCCAGGTATGCTCTTTTCTGAGCACCTGTCTCTCCATGTTTTTGAAGATTGATTGATAGGATATAGTTATATAGCTCTTTATCCCTCCCTCTCACTCTCTCCCTCCCCCAAAACTAATATTTCAGGGTGTGGAACTTTTGGGCGAATCAAATGTATAAACATTCACAATTGCATTTGTTGTGGTGGTCAGTGGTATTGCATTCACGCAAATGTCACTTTTGAAACCCAAGCTGCAAATATTCACGGCTGCGTAGGAAAGCCATATTTGCAGGGAATTTTAATGTCGGCGAAAGATTCACCCATCTTTGTCAGTCATCAGAACTATAGGTGAACTGCTGTTTTTGTTCGTTGTTTGACAGTGCTCCAGTGGAGTACTAAACATGATTTAGCTGAAAGAGGAGGATTTCCTCTTTTCCATTTGCGTCACCACTGGCGCCGTGATTGCTCTGAGAAGCGGTCACATGATCGCGATGTACCGCTGGGTCCTAATACAGATCTGCTATACGGGACTGCCTTTTTAGGAATTGTTGTCATTAATTATTGAAGTGAAACTTCTTTGCTGGCACCTACTAAATTCTCATAGGACAAAAGACTCCTTCATGGAGACAAAAATGCGAAACGGAAGTAAGTCGTGTGCACCAGCGTGTGTCCCCGCTGGCTCAAAATTCTTACAGCACTAAAAGTCCTTGATGGATGGAGACAAAAAAGCGATCAGGCACGTTCACGAGCGTGTGGGCGCTCCAGCCTCTTACCTGATGCTCGCGTATGTGCAGAAGCGACCAGCACTGCATGCGCAGAAGTAGGCAACTGCACTCGCGCATGCGCAGAAGCGGCCAGTGTCGCTTGCGTAGAGGCGGACAGCTTCACTTGCGCAGCAGCGTGAGAGTTTGTCTGAGGATGTGTGTGTGTATCTATATCACACACACACAAACAAAAGGAACAGCGTTATTAGAGGAATTACCAGTGAGTACAAATATAGAAGTGCAAATAGCAAACATTTAAGATATCTAACATTTATAATAAAAAATGGAGAAATGCAAAAGATGCAAGGTGTGTAAACATATAACACATGAAATGTGTATAGATTAATATAGTAACTAATGATTATAAAAAAAATAAACGGGGTGTGTGCCGAGCAAGCACGTTCTAAGTCAAACTTCTTTGCAGTTTGTCACTGAAATTGTATTTTGATTTTGATCATTTTGATTGAATTAAAGACTTTTGGGAGTAACGGCATGTAGATACTTTACAATACAACATATATGTATCTCACTTTACTTATTATAAGTCAATTGTATAATGTATTCCAACTGATACCATGGAAATTTCTGCAAAAATAAAATAAATTATACTCTCAAAAATCTTTAACACAGGCACTCTCTCTCTCTCTCTCTCTCTCTCTCTCTCTCTCTCTCTCTCTCTCTCATTTATTTATATATATATAAATATATATATATATATATATATATATATATATAGTGTGTGTGTGTGTGTGTGTGTGTGTGTGTGTGTGTGTGTGTGTGTGTGTGTGTGTGTGTGTGTGTGTGTGTGTGTATGTGTGTGTGTGTGTGTGTGTATTGTTATGGGCTTTGTTTATTTTTTTTACAAAATTTCCTTGTGAACTAATATGGTAGTGCACTTTAAAATCTTTCCACCTATCTCATTAGGACACCTTCCACAAAATGGCAGATAAACTTGCTACTCGATTTCCAGGTCAGCTTACCTTACAGCTCCCCCATTCAAACAATTGTTTGCATTTGTCATATACACCGAAGGATGTCAAACTGTGGCCACTTGAGCCTGTCCCTTAGATGACTGCATGTTTTCACTGGTTTCAGGGAATTGCTAAATATGAACTTTATTGTTGTTATTTATTTTTTGTCTATGTGGTTCAGTCTCTGCCAGACATGCAGCATATCCAGGAGGAAAACTTGTCTTCCCCTCCATTGGGTCCTCCAAACTACTTGCACGTGTCCAAAGATTCCGCCAGCACTAGCAGCAAGAACTCCTCTTGTGATACAGATGACTTCGTCCTGGTCCCTCATAATATCTCTTCTGACCATTCATGTAAGAACGGTTTGTTTTTAAAGATTTTCAAAACAAGGAGTGTTTGTGGTCAGTTCGCAGAGATCCAGTAAATGCTACAGTTCATTGCATACCAGCTGTTGTAACCCAGTCCAATAGGTCATTGTCACGGGAGACTAGGCAATTTTACACCTTAATACCGGGATCATATCACTGAGCAAAACCAAGAAGTAAAACAAATTGTCATTTATTCCATTGAAACAGACGTACACACAGTTGATTACAATAAACATGAGAAAACACGGTTACTTGCTGCTTAGAATCTTAGAAAACTTTAGAGCAACTTAGAAAATTTAGAAACTGAAAATCTGAGCTGTGTAAGGGTTTTTAAAACCTCTCGGTTTCATTCACAGAAACCTACAGCCCAATTAAAAGCGTGAGAGATTTCTCAGTAGCCAAGCAGAACAGGGCTCTCCTGTCTGATGATGTCAGAGGCAGGGGCGTGTTGAGCCAGCTTGAAAATAAGTGTGAGCTGGAAATATGAATCAGCCTATGGGAAATATTCCCACAAGTAGCAACTTCCTCCCCCTCCCCCCCCCCTCAGCTAACCCCTTGCCGGCTCTAAGTCTGGTGTCACAATCAGGGCCCCAGTGAGGTGCCCTCTGTTCTCTAGAACTGACACCTGGCCTTTTCCTGCTCACCAAATGATTCTCCCACCTCCACATCCTGGATTCCCTTTGAAGCCAAGAGGCTAGGTATAGACATCATGTCTCCTATGCATGGATTTTTATACATACAGTATAACACCCACTGAACCTTACTTTAATAAAGTATAAACCTTGGGGACCCTACACGCCCATAAACAGGTCAGATTTTCCATACTTTACAGGGGTCTTCCATAACCCACAACCCAATACCGGTTCTGGGACACCTTGGCACTAACTGGGTTACCCCTATTTTACCTAGGGATCCCCGCAGCTACAGGAACACTGTTCATCCCTGTGCCTCATTTTACTGTGCACAAAGCATACATGTACTTAACACACTTTGTTTAACAAAATATACCTTACACTTTTATGCTGCTCAAATGTCTGTCTTTTTGGTGATGAGGGATAGAATGAGAACTTGTACTTTTTAGTCCCACTAGCCATATGCCTCATACTCTGCAAAACCTGACTTTTAGACTAACAAAACCTCACAGTCTAATATATAACTGGAGCACCCCCTGAACACCTATACTGGGTTCAGGCTGATCTGGGCATTAACTGGACATCCTCCCTTATACTAGGGACCCCTTGACTGTTTCAGGGACACCTCACATCCCTATGCCCCTTTTACCTTTCTGGGTTGTGCTGAAGCAGGGAACTTAGTGGTGTCACACCCTATACAGGTTTTGGGTGACCTGGGCATTAAATGAGTATCCCCTTTAACCTAGGGACCTCTTGACTGTGTCAGGGACACCTCACATCCCTATTCCCCTTTTACCTTTCTGGTATGTGCTGAAGCAGGGAACTTGGCGGTGAGTCGCGTAACTGTTTTCAAGGGAGGATTTTGACAAGAAGTCTGAGTCTATATGTGCTCGGGAATCTGACTTGATTCCCGGATACATTTTTGGGGTGGCCAACAACTCTGGGCCCCGTCTACCTAGACACAATGTGACAACACTTTTACCGCAAAACCCCCCTGAAACTCATAGCCTGAGAATCTCCACTGGTTAGCATTCCTGGAAAAGTAAAACACACACACACATTTGTTATTGTTGCACAATCACATACATTTCATATACAACCAATGGGTCCAAGAGCTGACACTCTAAACCCACAAATATGGTTCAGAGGTAACCAGCCGGGCATAATACCTTTATTGATGGCCTGGTTACCCCTTCACCGTAACAGACATAGCTTCTTTGAATAATAGAATAGTGCATGAGAGAAGAACAATAGGAGCCTTCAATAATTAATTTATGTCCTAAAAGTCAGCGTGATATAAGAAAGATGCCTACGCAAAAGTAATAATTCAATGCACAGAAAGCATCTAGATATTTTTTTAAACTATTTTTTAGTTTCTTATGTTACCGGTACATTCATTTTTTGGGGTGATATATTTAACAGGTGTTTGCCTTAATTAGTGTTAGCGCTGTTTGAGTAATAGTAGGAAAAATTGAACACGTGGATGGTCATTAATCAAAGCCTCACTGCTCCCCAATCTGGAAAAAAAATGTATTAAAATTATTTTACCTGGTTTTGCATCTGTTTGCTGCTGGAATACTTTGATAGACTCTAAGGCACACTTTACAAAGTAAAACAAAAACTCATCTACATGTCGAACAAGGGTTCCTGATTTATGCCTTATTTTGCTGTATAATTGAAACGTGTTATAATTAAGATATTGAACAAGCAAACAGACAGATTTTTTCTGGATTTCCCTGAACATCTTACTAGGAATTATGTAAAATTAAGTTAAGATGCGAGCAAGAGGCTAATTGTGGACCCCTGTACCATCCCTTTGGGATCTCTGCATTGTTGAGCTAGACGCACGCTACAAAAAAAGGCACAAAAGGATGTGATGGGTAAAAATAACTGTTAACTGCTACTGAAACTTCTGATGCTAGTAACCTCTGTAATAAGTAATGGTTTGCATATCACAAGTGCATTGAATGTGGATCTGTCTGCCCATAGATTTCTTGTATATGTGACCGCCCTAGCTCATTTAGTTTTTGTTCTTGCTTTGCAGACGATATGCCAACAGGAGCAGCTGGGCGGAGAGCATCTAGTGACTTCTTGATGTGCGGAGGCTAAGTTATCATCTACTTCTGCGCTCTTGTAATGTAGCATTTCTATTTTGCAAGTGCAGCATGAAGCATTATCTTCTGGCTGTGTAGATGATTGATGTTGCTTATTATACAGAGAGGTGTATAATGTTGAATCACTTACATTTGTTGGGATTTCTTACCACTTGTTTCTTTACTTTTCTCTGCACACTGGCACTTGTTCAATGGGTTTTGAAGCTATCTTCTACTTTCTTAGAAGATGTAATCTCCATTCATTTGTTTTGAATGGAGCATAAACCTTCACAAGCTAAGTGAAGACTGCTTGACAGCCTTTTGAATACTGAGTGTATAAGACTTCTTATCACTATAATGTGACAACATATCCCACAGCATAATACTGAATGAGAACAGTATAAAATACAGTGACACACATTTTATAATTATTTTACTAATGGATGAACGTAACATTAGGAGATTTAAATTGTAAAAGAGCAAATATGTTGGATGCATGTCATTTTCTTTAATTATGTTTTATCTTGTGCCTTTCATCTTTTACAGGCAGTCACCCTTGAATACTTCAGGGGGCTTAGGAAATGTGCAGAAACCTTCCTCCAACTCCTCTCGCTGTGGCTCTTCAAGTATTGCCACCAGGTGTGTTGGTGTCAGGTGTTTGGGTTCATTCTTTGTATTACCTTTGTTCTTTCGCTTATTCTTCACACTTCCTGTGTTGCTCATGAAATCAGCTGGCATTCCAGGCAGGTTTAGATCGATAAAACACTATAAAGTATAAGGTTCAGGTCGTACCGGACTGAATCTTATTACGTGCCAATAGTTTAAATAGAGGTGGTTTCTTTCTGATTGATTTTTTAATTTACTCCAAGCCCTCAGGCTTCAAACCACAGTCCTCAAATATAACTGGCATGAGTATCCTTAAATGTCTGAGGTGTGCCACAGACCACATGGAGATAGAATCCAATGAGATTAACCCCTTTTTGGCAGGGACTCATTATGCCTGAAACATGTTGTTTTCAGTGTATACTGCTGAGTGCTCTCTATGGGGCCTATGCAGAGAGCAGCGCTAAAGTAAATCTCGCCATTTTTTTGAGAAATTCGCGCAGAAAACAGCAGAAAATGGCGAGTTACGAAAAACGCGCCATTTTTTTTTCTAATTGTAAATCTCGCCGCGCGGCTGGCGAGAACCTACATCTCGCCAGTTTTAAAAATATCCTAATTCAGAAAGGCGCGAACGGCATCTTTCGACAATTTGCTCCGCCAACAAAAGTTGGCAAGAAGCTGGAGCTCGCCGGCTATAGGAAAGGAAAAAAAAAATGCGCGATTTTTTTTTTTACACATTTCAGCATCGCGCATCTCTCCATTTTAAACTCGCCACACGCATTCATGCTATAAATTGCAGATTTCGCACATTTCTGCATATGGAGAATAAAACTCTCCAAAAAAGCTACTTTTTATTACCCTCGCCAATTTTTAAATTCGCTGCTCTCTGCATAGGCCCCTATGAAGAGACATGAACTTTAAAGATAAGTCTCTCCTGACCCCCTGAGAAAGTATTGTGGTCTAAGAAGCTTATTTATGAAAACATAAATAACCTTGCCATTGGCATAATAAAAGGTACATGCATGGATTTACTTGTATTAGAATAGGAGTTTGTGGTAATTGACTGCTTGTGTCCTGCTTCGAAACAAAGCTGTTATATTGGCTTTCTGGTTGTTGTAGAGCTGACAGTAATCAGCCTTGGTGAAAAATATGCTATTTTCTTTTCACACACATCTATGCTCATGAATTTAATTACTTTGTATCTGGCATAATTCCCCCTTGGCTCTCAATTGTGTAGCTAGTAGCAATGCAGAATTGGCAAGATCTTGACTTGGAGGTAAACAGTGAATTTGAGGAGGACGAACCCCTGGCGGTATGAAGGATGCAGTGTATATTCAACCCCTCGTTACCAGTGGGATTAACAACGCATTGCTTTGCACTGTTTTGTTAGCTCTGTTGATAGGGATGGGATTAAGGAACAGTAGAGACCTTTGCAGGGGACGTACACCCATAAATAAATACAGTTATCCTGTTTAGGAATACAACGCATGGAAAGCTGCTGATCTAAATTGATAGGCATGATTAAAAAAACCATATCTTCGGTAAGGCGATAAACTCTTGGCCTGTGAGGTGTATGATCTGAGGAAAGGGCCATTGTGTCCTTAAACGTTACGTTTGTACCTGCTCTGCTGATGTAATAAATGCAGAGTAAGTTTTGCTTAGTCTGCGCTTATAGTGCCTTGCGACGGCGACGCGACATCACTCCGAATCAAATACATTGACTCCGTCTCAAGCACTTATAGTAAACGCGATGGAGCGACCGAAAATTTTGAAGCCCGGTCTATTTGATTTTTTAGAGACAGTCTCCACATGTGACTGTCTCTAAACCAATCAGAGACCGCGGTCCGCCCCCTTTCGTGACGTCGCTGAAAATAAAATTATAACTTTCGCTGACGGGTGACGTCATCGGTCGCGTCGCCAGCACTATAAGCGCGGCCTTACATATCAGACTCCTATTTGCTTCCTCCATCACAACTATGTACATTGTATGTCGTTACATACAAGTGGGCATTACATTCTTACTCTACAAAGCTTAGTCTTTATTTATAAAAATATTTGACCTGGAAAAAAAAAAAATATATATATATATATATATATATATATAAAAAAAAATTTTTATTGCAATATATCCTGGGTATTTCATTTTAGATATCAAAGGTGACAACCTTTAATGTGACCAATGATTTTTAGCTGTCTTTCCCCCCCAACCCCCCCGGTTACATAATGGTCTTTTGCTAAACTAAACACACCATTGAGATCTTGAAATATAATATCTGAAGAATGCTTGTGTTGATTTCAAGAGAAGAACCTGCTGGAACAAAATGTATAATATTGTATATGTGTACACACACACACCACACACACCACACACACCACACACTGTGAGTTGTCAACTGAAGTCCTGAAAACAAATTAACTTTAAACTTGATGATATTCTTTGTATTATTTGGTGCACTTGCATAATGTGTTTTTAAGCTGTGCATGGTTGAGTTTATGTAAACAGTACAGCTGGGCTGAACTCTATTTGTACTTCCTGTTCTCTCTGGCAGCTGAGTTTCCTAGAATTGCTTTGTTTTGAAATGCAGTGTATGGAGGAGGCTGGCAGGGAGGGACTTAGCACTATTGATTTACAGGCTTAGTGTATGAAGGCATTGATTCTCTCTGCCTCTGTACTACTGGAAAGACATGACAGGGGACTGACTACTCCTGTTTGCTACATTTAATGTATTTTAGCAATTCGGAGTAGGAGAAATTGATGTTAAAGTCATTAGCCAGGCATTCAAGTGAACCTGCATCTTTATACTTGTTTGGGCTTGTCCAGCGGGACAATGGTGCAAGTAACACAGAGATCTGTGCAGAGGAACTCATTCCCTCTCTCCATGCTTTTCAATTTCAGGCAGAGTCAGCCTCAGGTGTCACCACGCAGTGAAACTGCCCCCATTCCTGTTCCCACGCAGTTACGTAACTATCAACGCATAGAGCAGAATCTCACATCCACTGCCAGCCTGACATCTAACCCCCATGGCTCTCCCAGGTGAGTTTCCACAAAATCTTCTTGTTTCATGTCTAAAATTCCCTCACTCTTCCATAGCTTATAATATTCCGTGAGTCACTATTGTGTGAGTAAAATGAATAGCATCTCAGGAATGATTGAGTGTGCGTGTATTTGGACATACTTTTCTTAGCATTTCCTGCTTTAAATAGGATGTTATGTCACATCTGTATTCACATGGTGTCATGCATACCTGGAAAGCTACGAAACTATTCTTTCCTTGTGTCTTGTCAGGCTGCAGTGATATTGCACGTGTTTTCAAGGGAACAGCAACTGATTAAGGCTGCATCTGTTCTACTGTATTAGCCATCATTTTAATTTTTTTTTCCATTTACAACTCATTGTTTTATGCTGTAGAGAATGAATGGATTATAGACAACATTTGCCATCTAAGACTTGAGAGGCAAAATGGTGGATCTTCTAACCGAAAATGTTATCTTAACATTGTACTTAAATTGTGAAGCTTTTAAAGCAGGCCCGTCAAACTCGGAATAGGTTGGGGGTCAATCCTTGAATCTGACTGCAAGACTCAAGCGGCATTATCAGAGGAGCGGAAGGAAAAATAGAAAATAGCCAGACTCACATAGTCACTATAAACCCCCTACACTGCTCACCTCCACCCTCACCCCCACCTCTCTCTCAACCCTCACCCCCACTTCTCTCTCAACCCTCACCCCCACTTCTCTCTCCCCCATCGCCCCCACTTCTCTCTCCCCCATCGCCCCCACTTCTCTCTCCCCCATCGCCCCCACTTCTCTCTCCCCCATCGCCCCCACTTCTCTCTCTCCCATCGCCCCCACTTCTCTCCCCCCCATCGCCCCCACTTCTCTCCCCCCCATCGCCCCCACTTCTCTCCCCCCCATCGCCCCCACTTCTCTCCCTCCCATCGCCCCCACTTCTCTCCCCCCCATCGCCCCCACTTCTCTCCCCCCCATCGCCCCCACTTCTCTCCCCCCCATCGCCCCCACTACTCTCCCCCCCATCGCCCCCACTTCTCTCCCCCCCATCGCCCCCACTTCTCTCCCCCCCATCGCCCCCACTTCTCTCCCCCCCATCGCCCCCACTTCTCTCCCCCCCATCGCCCCCACTTCTCTCTCCCCCATCGCCCCCTCTTCTCTCTCCCCCATCGCCCCCACTTCTCTCCCTCCCATCGCCCCCACTTCTCTCCCCCCCATCGCCCCCACTTCTCTCACCCCCATCGCCCCCACTTCTCTCTCCCCCATCGCCGCCACCTCTCTCCCCCATCGCCCCCACTTCTCTCTCCCCCATCGCCCCCACTTCTCTCTCCCCCATTGCCCCCACTTCTCTCTCCCCCATCGCCCCTACTTCTCTCTCCCCCATCGCCCCCACTTCTCTCTCCCCCATCGCCCCCACTTCTCTCTCCCCCATCGCCCCCACTTCTCTCTCCCCCCGCGCCCCCACTTCTCTCTCCCCCCGCGCCCCCACTTCTCTCTCCCCCATCGCCCCTACTTCTCTCTCCCCCATCGCCCCCACTTCTCTCTCCCCCCTCGCCCCCACTTCTCTCTCTCTCTAACCGAAAATGTTATCTTAACATTGTACTTAAATTGTGAAGCTTTTAAAGCAGGCCCGTCAAACTCGGAATAGGTTGGGGGTCAATCCTTGAATCTGACTGCAAGACTCAAGCGGCATTATCAGAGGAGCGGAAGGAAAAAT
This sequence comes from Ascaphus truei, assembly GCF_040206685.1. Taxonomy (NCBI): domain Eukaryota; kingdom Metazoa; phylum Chordata; class Amphibia; order Anura; family Ascaphidae; genus Ascaphus; species Ascaphus truei. Next base: position 143,539,780 of record NC_134485.1, on the reverse strand, counting down.
AGAAAATAGCCAGACTCACATAGTCACTATAAACCCCCTACACTGCTCACCTCCACCCTCACCCCCACCTCTCTCTCAACCCTCACCCCCACTTCTCTCTCAACCCTCACCCCCACTTCTCTCTCCCATCACCCCCACTTCTCTCTCTCTCTCCCCCCTCGCCCCCACTTCTCTCTCTCTCTCTCTCTCTCTCCCGTCGCCCCCACTTCTCTCTCTCTCTCTCTCTCTCCCGTCGCCCCCACTTCTCTCTCTCTCTCCCCCCTCGCCCCCACTTCTCTCTCTCCCTCTTCACCCCCACTTCTCCCTCTCCCCTCTCGCCCCCACTTCTCTCTCTCCTCCCTCGCTCCCACTTCTCTCTCTCTCCCATCGCCCCCACTTCTCTCTCTCTCCCCCCTCGCCCCCACTTCTCTCTCTCTCTCTCCCCTCGCCCCCACTTCTCTCTCTCCCCCCCCTCGACCCCACTTCTCTCTCTGCCCCCATTCTCTCTCTCTCCTCGCCCCCACTTCTCTCTCTCTCGCCCCCACTTATCTCTCTCCTCGCCCCCACTTCTCTCTCTCTCCCCCCTCACCCCCACTTATCTCTCTCTCTCTTTCTCCCCCCTCGCCCCCACTTCTCTCTCTCTCTCCCCCCTCGCCCCCACTTCTCTCTCTCTCCCCCCTCGCCCACACTTCTCTCCCCTCTCGCCCACACTTCTCTCTCTCTCTCTCCCCCCTCGCCCACACTTCTCTCTCTCTCTCTCCCCCCTCGCCCACACTTCTCTCTCTCCCCCCTCACTTCCATTTCTCTCTCTCCCCCCCGGCCCCCACTTCTCTCTCTCTCCCCCCCCCTCGCCCCCACTTCTCTCTCTCTCCCCCCCCTCGCCCCCACTTCTCTCTCTCTCCCCCCCCTCGCCCCCACTTCTCTCTCTCTCTCCCCCCTCGCCCACACTTCTCTCTCTCTCCCCCCTCGCCCCCACTTCTCTCTCTCTCCCCCACTTCTCTCTCCCCCCTCGCCCCCACTTCTCTCTCCCCCTCACCCCCACTTCTCTCTCCCCCCTCGCCCCCACTTCTCTCTCTCTCTCCCCCCTCGCCCCACTTCTCTCTCTCTCTCTCCCACCTCACCCCCACTTCTCTCTCTCGCCCCTCGCCCCCACTTCTCTCGCCCCTCGCCCCCACTTCTCTCGCCCCTCGCCCCCACTTCTCTCGCCCCTCGCCCCCACTTCTCTCGCCCCTCGCCCCCACTTCTCTCGTCCCTCGCCCCCACTTCTCTCGTCCCTCGCCCCCACTTCTCTCTCTCTTCCCACCCCCACTTCTCTCGCTCTCTCCCCCCTCACCCCCACTTCTCTCTCTCCCCCCTCGCCCACACTTCTCTCTCTCCCCCCTCGCCCCCACATCTCTCTCTCTCTCTCTCCCCCCTCACCCCCACTTCTCTCTCTCTCCCCCCTCGCCCCCACTTCTCTCTCTCCCCCCTCGCCCCCACATCTCTCCCCCCTCGCCCCCACTTCTCTCCCCCTCGCCCCCACTTCTCTCCCCCTCGCCCCCACTTCTCTCCCCCCTCGCCCACACTTCTCTCCCCCCTCGCCCACACTTCTCTCTCCCCCTCGCCCACACTTCTCTCTCTCTCCACCCTCGCCCACACTTCTCTCTCTCTCCACCCTCGCCCACACTTCTCTCTCTCCACCCTCGCCCACACTTCTCTCTCTCCACCCTCGCCCACACTTCTCTCTCTCTCTCCCCCCCTCACCTCCATTTCTCTCTCTCTCTCTCCCCCCTCGCCCCCACTTCTCTCTCTCCCCCCCTCGCCCCCACTTCTCTCTCTCCCCCCCTCGCCCCCACTTCTCTCCCCCTCGCCCACACTTCTCTCTCTCTATCTCACCCCTCACCTCCATTTCTCTCTCTCTCTCCCCCCTCGCCCCCACTTCTCTCTCTCCCCCCTCGCCCCCACTTCTCTCTCCCCCCTCGCCCCCACTTCTCTCTCTCTCCCCCCTCGCCCCACTTCTCTCTCTCTCTCCCCCCTCGCCCCCACTTCTCTCTCGCCCCTCGCCCCCAATTCTCTCGCCCCTCGCCCCCACTTCTCTCTCCCCCCTTGCCCCCACTTTTCTCCCCCCTCGCCCCCACTTCTCTCCCCCCTCGCCCACACTTCTCTCTCCCCCCTCGCCCACACTTCTCTCTCCCCCCTCGCCCACACTTCTCTCTCCCCCCTCGCCCACACTTCTCTCTCTCTCCCCCCTCGCCCCACTTCTCTCTCTCTCTCCCCCCTCGCCCCCACTTCTCTCTCTCGCCCCTCGCCCCCAGTTCTCTCGCCTCTCGCCCCCACTTCTCTCTCCCCCCTTGCCCCCACTTCTCTCCCCCCTCGCCCACACTTCTCTCTCCACCCTCGCCCACACTTCTCTCTCTCTCCACCCTCGCCCACACTTCTCTCTCTCTCCACCCTCGCCCACACTTCTCTCTCTCCACCCTCGCCCACACTTCTCTCTCTCCACCCTCGCCCACACTTCTCTCTCTCTCTCTCCCCCCTCACCTCCATTTCTCTCTCTCTCTCTCCCCCCTCGCCCCCACTTCTCTCTCTCCCCCCCCTCGCCCCCACTTCTCTATCTCCCCCCCTCGCCTCCACTTCTCTCCCCCTCGCCCACACTTCTCTCTCTCTCACCTCCATTTCTCTCTCTCCCCCCTCGCCCACACCTCTCTCTCTCCCCCCTCGCCCCCACTTCTCTCTCTCTCTCTCACCCCCACTTCTCTCTCTCTCCCCCCCTCGCCCCCACTTCTCTCTCCCCCCTCGCCCCCGCTTCTCTCTCCCCCCTCGCCCCACTTCAATCTCTCCTCCCTCGCCCCCACTTCTCTCTCTCGCCCCTCGCCCCCACTTCTCTCGCCCCCACTTCTCTCGCCCCTCACCCCCACTTCTCTCTCCCCCCTTGCCCCCACTTTTCTCCCCCCTCGCCCCCACTTCTCTCCCCCCTCGCCCACACTTCTCTCTCCCCCCTCGCCCACACTTCTCTCTCCCCCCTCGCCCACACTTCTCTCTCTCTCCACCCTCGCCCACACTTCTCTCTCTCCACCCTCACCCACACTTCTCTCTCTCTCTCTCTTTCCCCCCTCACCCCCACCTCTCTCTCTCTCTCCCCCCTTGCCCACACCTTTCTCTCTCTCCCCCCTTGCCCCCACTACTCTCTCTCCCCTCGCCCCCACCTCTCCCCCCTCACCCACACCTCTCTCGCTCCCCCCCTCGCCCCCATCCACCCCACCATTTCCCACCCACCTCTAACACCATTGTCCCCCCATCTCCCCCACCTCTTTCGCCCCCCTCGTCGCCCCATCTGTCTTCCGCCTCGTCGCCCCACCTGTCTTACCCCCCCCATCGCCCCACCTGTCTTACCCCCCCCATCACCCCCTCCTGTCTTACCCCCCATCGCCCCCTCCTGTCTCCCCCACACCCCATCGCCCCCACCTGTCTTCCCCCCCATCGCCCCCACCTGTCTTCCCCCCCATCGCCCCCACCTGTCTTCCCCCCCCCCATGGTCCCCACCTGTCTCCACCACACACCTCTCTCTCACTCCTCATCTCCTCGAGTCATCAGAATGTTAATTATGGAATGAGAGGAAAAACATGTAGAATAAACTGTCAATTGTATCTTTTTGAATATAGAAAATTGAAAGTATGTCATATAACTGCACAGTATGGTCATGTATATTTCAGAAATCAAATTAATAACTTTTTTCATACATAATACTGGCGGGTACACATGGCTCTACGCAACATTTTTCAAGCACCTATCCCTGTCCTTTAGAGCTTACTGTATATTGTAATTCTTCTCCATGTAAAAATAAAATATACTATTTACTACAGATCATTATTTAAGACTAATGACCCAGTGTCTTCTTTCCTAAATCTTCTCATTTATTTGCGGAGTACAGAAAGGGCCTCGAGCAAAAACGGGTACTATTCCTGTCTGTAATAAGTGTGTGTAAATTATATAGGAAAGCCTCAGACTTGGTTATTTAATATTCTTCCCATTGACTGATTCTCTAAAGTGTTAACTTTAGATATTGCAATATATCTTAAGAGCACCATTAAGTTAGGAGGACGTTGCTCTCCTGTATAGCCACATAAATAATTCAAAAAGGCACTTGAGTGGAACATCTTGAACCAGAAAGGCAGAAGTAATTTTTAGCTGTTATAAACATTTCACGTACAGAGGGCCCCGCTCATATGGCGAGTTCCGTTCCATCACGCCGCCACAAAGCGGCGCAGACTTGCAGTCCCCCCTTATGCGCATGCACAAACTCGACCGCTGAACTCAGAGCAGGCATGGCGGCCCCCTTCTCGGTACCGCCGAGAAGCGGGGCCCTCTGTACTGGACTTAAAGTATTGACGATTATTCAGAAGTGACTGTTAAATGCCTATTCAAATTGCTGTTTTTCATATGTTTGTATTTTTAGGCCTGTATTTCCAGTTTGAGGTTGTTTGTTTGACTATTCTTTACTGGACCAACATGAAATGTATACAGCAATTTGAAGAAGATACTTTTTGCAGTCTTCACTTATTATTTTTATGTTGGTTTAAAGCTGCAGACCAAGCAATATGCTACAGTATGTGTTTTTGTTTTTTTTGTGTTTTTTTTTTTTTTTTTTAAATAAGTTCTGTACTATGAGAAAATACTTGTAGCGTTACATAAAAAAAGTCAATTTTTTTTATTTATTTTTTATTATAATGTAACACGGCTTTCTGTTTCTATAGCAACCATTTACAAAGTCACATCTCCTTCCTCTTCTGAAACAGGCTCTGGCACAAACCTTTTTGAGCCCTGTCCTCTCTCTAGCTGTTCAAGCTCAATTGTATCTAGTGATTGCCTGGTCACATGATCTTCCCCACAGAACTTTGCATCTTTGGTCCTGTTCTGCTGCACTGACAGCAATTTAGTAAACCCCTGAGCCGAATCTTCGCCGATAGATGAGCTAATTACTTATCATTGCGTGGATTGTGGTGATGCACATATTAAAGTGGGGTGGGGAGGAGAAACAGACATCTTGGACTGCTGCTTTAAGTAAAAGTTCCAACTAGTTTTTTTTAGTTGATTTTGCACCGTTGACGTGGGGATTTTTTCTGGTCAAATGGGAGATAAGTTAACAAGATGTAATATCTCATTGATAGAAGTCAAACTCTCTCTCTCGTATGTTTCTCTCCAGCAGATCTGGGGCAGTAAGACGCTCCAGTACCAGCCCCATGGGCTTTTTAAAGGTTGGATCCGGCTCTCCCAGCTCCGCAGACATGGTGCAAGCTATCGGACGCCGTTTGTCTACCGGCTCATCACGACCATACTCTCCTTCACCATTAGGTAAACCATCAAGCTCGTCTTGAAGTCCGTAAATACAAGTAATAATAATAATAGCATGTTCTTGTACAGCGCTGCTAGTTGTACGTAGCGCTTTACAGAGACATTTTGCAGGCACGGGTCCCTGCCCTGTGGAGCTTACAATCTTATGTTTTTGGTGCCTGAGGCACAGTGAGATAAAGTGACTTGCCAAAGGTCACAAGGAGTCGACACTGGGAATTGAATCAGGTTCCCCTGCTTCAAACTCAGTGCCAGTCAGTGTCTTTACACACTGAGCCACTCCTTGTCCCTAATAGACTACATTGTACAGTGTGCCATGTGTATCCAGCAGCGCAAATTGGAAAATGGCTCTAAAAACAGGTGCAATTTTTATTTATTTTTGACTTGTCACTTTGTGCTAGTGCATCAAGGAACTTTGCCCAGCTTGCATCACTGAAGGGTTGAAGAGGGGTTAGAATAGGAGATTATAAAATATTATATTGAGATATATCAAAATTTGAGCCTATAACTGGCACAGTTTTGCTTTCTCTTTGTGTCAAATACGCCAAGCTAATATGGTATTAACCTCTGTTCCTAAGTACAATGCACTAAATGTAAGAAACAAGATTAACAAGTTGTATACTTGAGCTGCTGGTGCAAATTGACACAATTTTTAAAAAAAAATCTCTGTTTTGGGGCAAAATGCACAAGTCTTTATACATTTTACCCATAGTTGTCTTCTTGCAATTTTATTAATTGTGCTTTTTAGAGCATATTGTTAGCCATGTAAGCCATATATGTCAAATATATCATTACTTCCTTGCTTTTTCTTTTTTTATTGAGAATTTTCATGTTATTATGCTCTTGATACTTTAATGGTGGTCTACATTTAGATACTTTATTAGCTTTGTTGGGGTAATGATTCCCATTAGAGTATTTAGAATAACTTGTTACTTTCAAATAGCTGGAGTTGTGCACAATGCTGATTAAAATAGATCTACAGAAGAAAACAAAAACTCCTCCTGCCATGGGCATAATAAAAAAGGTAAATTTAGTGTAACCCCAACCCGTGTATTGCCTTGTCATTATAGTCGCAGACCGATAAATCGCAGTGTGTCCAGAAAAATCAATCAACAAAATTACCTCAGCCTCTAAAATAAGCTAAAACAACTGCTAATGTTTTCAAGTTGAATGCACCTTCATGCCTGTCTCTCCTGGTGAGCGTAAGAGTTGGGGTGTTCTACTCACTGGCTTCTGTTACTTGGCAGTTGGTACCATCCCAGAGCAGCTTGGGCATTGCTGTTGTGGACACGCTCAGGGACATGAATCCAGGAGCAGAAACTCTTCTGGTGGTAAGATCTGTTCCTTACTTTGCTTCTTTAGAATGTAGCATTCAAGGTACAAATAGTGAAGGCCAAAAATTATTGCAACTACTGACACCAGGGGTCAGATTTTATTGCAATCAGGCACATAATCCAATTGAACAGTATTGTTACAGGGCCAGGCTAAAAATAGGATACAAAAACAATGGGAGTAAAACTTGTTTGCTTGTTTCTTATTTTAATAGTTCAGACACCTATACATAAAATATTCTGACACATGTAGTACATGGTAAACTTAAACTCAGAAGATTTCCTTTTAGGGGACCTTTTTGTGTGATTGTACTGAATGGTTATGCTCAACAAGTATTAACAAATACCTGTCTCCATCCCCTGTCACCTCATTGAACTTCTTACAGGGTTGAACTAAGGTTGGAGGAAACACTTACAGTAATTGAGTTCCAAAGAGATAAAGGTTTCCTATGTGATCAACATGTTGAACTTAAACATGTCATAACAATTCTTCTTTGCTCCACTTTTTAATTAACCCTTTTGTAGCCACAGGGACCAGTAAAGTGTTGCAAAAAAAAAGAATGCAATAATTAATGTATTTATTACAATAGCCACTTGCCAGTACGTACAGTACTAGAAGTATTTCTAATAGTAGTAGTAGTAAATTGTATCCTTTATAAATATTAGTGAAAGCACTGTATGTTTGCCTGCCTGCCTGCATGCATGCCTGCCTGCTGGATGTCCGGTGTCCCTAGGGGAAATCTCATTGGTCCCTTGGGCCGCCCCCGCACACCTCTCATTGGCCTGAGGCGGAGTGACGGCCCAAAGGACACACAGGGACACACACACACGGACACGGACACGGACACGGACACACACACACACACACACAGGGACACACACACACAGTAGGGGGGGTGTGTACATTAGCAGCATGTATAACCCGGGGGGGGGGCCTCACATACCCGCCGGAGCCTCCGCCTCTTCCTCCCCGAAATCAGCCTCCTCCTCTCCCCGTGTCTCCCGCGCTTTCAACCCCCCCCCCCGGCGCCGCTACAGTCAGCGGAGGAGCGAGTGCCCGGGACACAGCGGGGGAGCGGCCACAACAAGCTGCCTCCCGCCTCAGTTCCACGTGGGAGCGGCCGGACGGGTGAGGGAGCTGCCGGACGGGTGAGTGAGCGGCTTTCACCCACCCCTCACCCCCCTTCAAATCACCTCCCCTCCACCCCCCCCCCCCCCCCCCGGCGCCGCTACAGTCAGCGGAGCGAGCGAGCGCCCGGGACACAGCGGGGGAGCGGCCACAACAAGCTGCCTCCTGCCTCAGACCACGTGGGACCTTCCGGACGGGTGAGTGAGCGGCCTTCACCTCCCCTTCACCCCCCTTCACCTCCCCTCCACCCCCTGGCGCCGCTACAGTCAGCGGGGGAGCGAGCGCCCGGGACACAGCGGGGGAGCGGCCACAACAAGCTGCCTCCCGCCTCAGACCACGTGGGAGCGGCCGGACGGGTGAGGGAGCGGCCGGACGGGTGAGGGAGCTGCCGGACGGGTGAGGGAGCGCCCTTCACCTCCCCTCACCCCCCTTCACCTCCCCTCACCCCCCTTCACCTCACCTCCCCTCACCCACCCCTCACCTCCCCTCACTCCACTTCCCTTCCCTTCCACCTCCCTCCACCCCCCCCCTTCACCTCCCCTCCACCCCCCCCTTCACCTCCCCTCCACCCCCCTTCACCTCCCCTTCACCTCCCCTCCACCCCCCCCCTTCACCTCCCCTCCACCCCCACCTTCACCTCCCCTCCACCCCCACCTTCACCCCCCCTTCACCTTCCCTTCACTCCCCCCTTACAACCTCCCACCACCTCCTCACCACCTCCACCCCCCTTCCCACCTCCCCCACCCCCCTTCCCAACTCCCCACCACCTCCCCCCCCTTCCCACCACCTCCCCCCCACCCCCCCCTTCCCACCACCTCCCCCCCGCCCCCCCCTTCCCACCACCTCCCCCCCACCCCCCCCCCTTCCCTGAGGCGGAGTCACGGGCCAAAGGACACACAGGGACACAAACACACACAGGGACACACACACACACACACACGTAGACACACACACACACACAGACGTAGACACACACACACACGTATACACACACACACGTATACACAAACACACACACGTAGACACAAACACACACACGTATACACAAACACACACACGTAGACACACACGTACACACGTACACACACGCACGTAGACACACACACACGTACACGTAGACACACACACACATGTACACGTAGACACGTACACACACACATGTACACGTACACACACACACACACACATGTACACGTAGACACGTACACACACACATGTACACATATACTCACACACATGTACACGTACACACACACATGGAGACATACACACACACACATGGAGACATACACACACACACATGGAGACATACACACACACACACATGTACACATACACACACACGTATACACTCACACAGGTATACATACACATAATGTATACACACACACACACATGTATACACACACATGTATACACACACACACATGTATACACACACACACACGTGTATACACACACACACACGTGTATACACACACACGTGTATACACACACACGTGTATACACACACACATGTGTATACACACACACACATGTGTATACACACACACATGTGTATACACACACACACATGTGTATACACACACACACACACACGTGTATACACACACACACATGTGTACACACACACATGTATGTATACACACACACACACATGTGTATACACACACACATGTATACACACACACATGTATACACACATACACACATACACATGTATACACACACACACACACATGTGTATACACACACAAACATGTGTACACACACACAAATGTACACACACACACACACTTATACACACACACACACATACAATGTATACACACAAACATGTATACACACACACAAACATGTATACACGTGTATACACAAATGTGTATACACACACACGTGTATACACACACACACGTGTATACACACACACGTGTATACACACACACGTGTATACACACACACGTGTATACACACACGTGTATACACACACACGTGTATACACACACACGTACACATACACACACACACATGTATACACACACACATACAATGTATACACACAAACATGTATACACACACACACCCCAGCACCACCACATCAGCACACCGGTATCCCATGCCCCCCCAGCACACTGGCATTCTCGGCTCCCCACCCTTCCCAGCCCCCATCAACACCATCAGCACCCACACATCGCCACCTTTGCACCTCCCCCATCGGCACACCCACATCCGCACCCCCACATCAGCACCAAACCCTCCCAAATCAGCACACCAATACAATCACCATCAGTACAGCCACAGCAGCACTACCACCGCACATGGGCCGCGTGGACCACTCCCCACCCAAATGCCACACCCACACCACAAACATCCCGGGCAACGCCGGGGCTCTCAGCTAGTCCTTTATAAATATTATAAACCTCCACTTCCTTTTGAAAGAACAATTGCTTAAAAAAGAAGAACCTCTCCATATCTATTTTTTTTATTATTATATTTTTATTCAGACACTAAGAACAGCACAACATATAGGAAAATGGTGAGCAAACTTTTTTATGCCGAGCCCCACCTTTTCATCCATGAAATTTCTCGGGCCCCCCCTGCCTGATGTAATCAATCACATGAAAAAAAAAACTTTATTAAACGGTATACAATGTAAATACAAATATGTCTAAATACTTATTTCAACAGCTCGCACTTGCAAAATTAGGCTGCGTCCATGCTGCCGCTGAGAGCGGTGACATCACCAACTCTCCAAGCATGAGCACAGGGTGTCCTGCATAATTTTGCAAGCACGAGCGGGGGGGATGGACCTGGGCTATTTTTGTGTGTGTTTGTATGTGTGTGCATTGACTGCTGCTGAGTGCGCTCCAAAGTCAATTTTGTTTGTCTCCCGAAGCGCCATGCTTTGGAGACCGTACGCCCCAGTTTGCGCACCGGTGCATTTAATCACAACACATATACACACAATCACAACACAGACACAGCACACATACTCAATCACAACCAACACAGACACAACACACACACTCACAACAACACAACACACAATCACAACACACACACTCAATCACAACACATAATCACAACCACACGCACATACACTCAATCACAACACACACCACACACAATCACAACACACAACACAGACAGATAGACACAACACACAATCATAAGTCACAGACTTTCACCTGGGGGAGGAAGTACTACTGTAAGCCTGCTCCTGCCCCCCATGCTGCTGAAAACTGGGACGGGTAACACAGGAGAAGGAAGGGGATGTATTTGTGCAGGGAAGGAAAGCCCTGCCCCCGCAACAAGACCCGCCCCCTCTGCAAGACACAGCAGAGAAGCAGCCTCAGCACGGAGCTTCTGGCCGCCCGTGCACAGCTCTGCCCGCCCCCAGGTTTCCCCGCACGCAGCCCACGCCCCACCTAAATAATCTTGCGCCCCCCAGTTTGCGTACCGCTGCTCTAGCTGTTAAGCGTAAATCCCCTATGTACCCCTTCCACTTCCTTTTGTTAAATATTATCCAAGAGTGCTCTCAGGATGATAGTGATAATGTGGATTCTGTTGCACATACTCATAAATCGAAGGGGAATATGCCATCCTGTACCTCCCATGCCTCTCGCCAAATCTGTGGAAGGAACCATGAACTGAGGTTACTAGGCACTGTGGATTATTTTTTACTAAAATGTGCTAAACTGTATAACCCACTCACTTGAATTGGCAGTAAGACGCCTTGCTTTTTGGCATCACTAAGTAAATATGACCCTTAGTAACCTAGTTCGGAATCATTATTTCATATTACTGGTCAAGGCACATGACTGTTAATAATGAATCTGAACTAGTGGAAAGTTAGTAACAATAGAAATAATAAAATAACTTTTATTTAAATAGAGATTATATTTATTTATCATCCTTAGCCATTTATGCACTGCAGAGTACTCACTGTACATTAAAAAAAGTAAACTATTTGACAGCTTTTGATAGGGCAGAAAAAATGTATGATGACTGAAATGCACTGTGTACATTGCTCTGTATAGATAAAAATGTACATGTACAAGTTTACATACAGAGGAACAACATTATAATTACCTGTTAACCTTCACTACAGGAGCATCAAGTGCTTTAGCCAAAATTACACAATAGGGGGGATCGGTGTATTGGCTGAAGACTATGAATGAGAATTAAGCTCCAAAACTGAAGTAGGGGTCTTGTCCAAGTTTTTTCCAAATCCAGGTCCATTTTATTTAAAAACTGGTATAAGAAACACCCATGATATTCCAGGACAGAAACTCCCTTGTTCTCAAATCTCTTACACATTCTCATCTGATTGTGTTATTTTTTTCCGTCTCTAAAAGGGAACCAATTTTGATTGCAATTCCCAAAAATCTCTGTTAAATCTTTAGAGGCCTAGGATAAAAATGGCCATTCCGTGGTACTTCTCTCTCACGTTGCAACAAATTTCTCAGTGGAAAATGTGTTCCACTGCTGTGAAAAATCACACAAGCTTAAGGGGATTTTTTTCCTCAAAATAAGTACCATGTTTAGTAGTTTCCATCTACCACAAATGTTTTGGGGGGGGCTGGGGGGGAAGGGGGTGAAATGCTTACTTAGTTGGAATTGTATTTTTATAATAGTGACATTTATAGCTTCCAACAACTTTGTACTCTTGCAGGATCTCCAGTGCCACAGTCCCAGTCACCACAATCTTTGTTGGGAGCCAGGCTTCAGAGTGCCCCTACCCTCACTGACATCTACCAGAACAAACAGAAGCTGCGAAAGCAACACTCAGACCCTGTGTGTCCCTCATATGCAGGACATGGCTTCAGCCACTCTCCACAGCCAACCCGCCCTGTCAGCCTTGGGGCTTCTCCCACAAAGCACATGGGATCATCACCACGGAGCTCAGAATGGCTCTATAAAACTCCTCTTCCAACCATCATTGGATCGCCTACTAAGGTTAGTTACAGATGCAGCATCTTGTATCTCTAACCTACCCCAACACGTGCTGATGAACCGCGGACCAAAAGTAGAGCATTCGCGGCACAGTGCTTGGCAGGGGTGAATTGCCTGTCGGGATTAACACAGCAGGGATCCATTCTTCTGAATGGGACTCCTGCTGTGTGAATCCTACCGGGTTGCATCAGTCTGTAAGAGAAGTGCAGCGAGAGTGAACATAATCAGTCACACTCTCTGTTATTTTAATTAAAAAAAATTGAAGCATGGGGGTTTCTGGAGCTGCACCGCATCAATCTTAGGCCCTGGGACTGCTTCCTGAAATACAGGCCCCAGTATGGGGTTCTGGTATCTCCCTGCATGTTTAATTCTGCCGCGTCCCATGACCAGGACATTTAAACACATAGGAGATACCGGGGCCTGTAACTCTGGAAGCAGGGGGTCCCTGGGGCTGAAATGAATGCGGTTCAGCTCCGTGGACCCCTGCGTCAATAATGTTAAAATAAAATAAAAGCAGCGCGATCGCTTGTTCGTGGTCAGAGAGAGTGACAGATTCACTGCGTGTCTCTTACAGACTGATGTAGGATTCACACAGCGGCAGTCCCATTCACCCTGCTGTGTTAATCCTGATGGGCCATTAGTCTGGTCACAGGGATTCCGTGAGCATGCGGGTACCAGGACCTTAACCGTGACAGATTCCGTGCCTACTACACAACCAACCATTGTGCTACATCTGTATTTACCCAACTGAGCACAAGCTGCATATACCATATCTGACATTCTTCTTTCTTAGCTGCGCAAAGAAAGCACGAAGCGCCTTTTCATGTCTTGCACCCATAAGAAAATGAGCATGCTGCAGTGTAAAGGTGTATTGTGTTAAATATAACTACATCTAAACATTTGTCTGCTTCAATCACCAGAGACCATATTTAAGGCCTTTTAGTACTTTTGGTAACCCCTTTGCCTCCCTCAAAGTGTAGTAGAAAGCAGCAAGGTCAGTTAACACACAGACTGCAAGGCACACCTAGAAAAGGTCTTTGTGTAGCATTTGGATTGTATTTACATTCTTTTTGAGTATAGCTCAGTTATAACTATAACCAGCACACAATGTTTAACCTGAACATGAGTTGTTGCTTTCATAGATTGGTCCACTAGAAAAAACAAAGCAGTTTCACCAGCACCATAAAGGAATAGATAAAAATAAATGTTACATAAAATTGAAACGAAACTCAAAATTTAAGTCCTGCCATTACCATCCTCCTGGCACCTGAATCTCCCTTCAGCCAACACAAAAGATGTGTAGTTATAGAGGGAAGTGCAAAGCAAAGAGAAGAGAGAATCCTGTATAGTTTTGTAAATTCATTGAACCAGAATGAAATACAAACATCAGTGCAGCTGCGTGCCAACAATGAAACTCGGTGTTGCGTTTTGTTTCACTTGCGTTGTCGTCACCAAGATGAAGTTAGGCTCCCCCTTACGAATTGCGCTGGGACAGCTCTTCGTTTGTGCAGTGAGTCACTCCGAGGATCATGCTGAGGCGCTGCGGTAGGTCTGGCCATGGTCGATAACATGGCAAATGCAAGGACTTTAATACGTGGGGTACATCGTGACGTAACAATAAGGCCAAGTTCCATTGTTGGCACACTGCTGTACTGATGTTTGTTAGTGAAATGTTTTAGCAGATCTGAATTTCGTTCTAATTTATGTACTACACTTTGCAAGATTTTCTCTATCCTTTGTGCTTCCCTCTATATCTGCAAATATTGTAGATTGAAGTCTGACACGTCATAAATATGCTTCACTTACTATATTAAAGTTCTTTTATGATCTCCTTTTACCCCATGATAAAAAGGAAAACTCACAGCTCACCCTGCCAGTATATTGCACAGCAATGGCCTGCTGCCAACTTGTCCATCTGCAGCTATGTCCAGATGGCAATTAATTATGTAGAAATCCCCTTTAAATAATCTTGCACTGATAATGATATTGCATTTCCAGGCGACCGCTCCATTTAAGATCCCTAAAACACAAGCATCAACCAATCTGCTGGCGTTGGTCACTCGTCAAGGACCTGTAGACACCACCGTGCAGGCTAAAGACTTGTCCGACCCAAGGGAGTTCTCCCATTTCCACTGCACACATGGAGCTGAAAAGCTGATCACTGCAGAGCATAGCAAGACCACGTTCGGAAGGTTAGATCATTTTTTAAACTATTGTGAAATGTTCAAATGCGTTTGTACAGTATGTAAATATATAGATAGATAGATATACCATCATCATCTTTAGCCTAGTAGTGGATTTATATGAATTGAAAAGTTATTTACCTGGAGACACTGGTTCCGCTATATGCTGAAATTTATAGACTGACATACAGTAGAAACACTGCAGATAATGGAAGAGAACTATAGTTCTATGTTGGACTCACCATACTTAACCCTATAATACCTAACAGTCATGAATAATGCTAGACCTTATGTTTAGGATCACATTAATGGACACTAATCTCTGTTGAGATCAGGTACTTTTATTAAGGCTAAACATGCTTTTAGCTACATGATAGTTGATATATGATTAAATATACCAAGCCTTCTTAAACATTTTGTACAACCTGCTACTCGGATTTATTTTATTGTGATTCAGACACTGAATATTTACAAGAGGGGAATTCTACGACATATTACAGGGATGTTCCTCTATGCTTGTGATATGTATGCATAAGATACCTTTGGCAACAATGCAACAGTGTACTTTGCGTATACTTACTATGTCAATTCACAGTGAACATTTGATAAGTGTCAATTTGTTTCTTGCTGCGATACACACTATATCTGTTCACCTTTACTGTGATATAGTTGTCCTAAATTAAATATTCCTAACACTATATGTGAGATTATAGGATATACTTTTATACTGTACCTAATATTGGTTGATTGTACCGTAAATGGCTATGTGTGATCCTAACAATTATTAACCCCTTGAGGGGCATTTTCCATTTTTCTTATAACTGGGCATAATTTGTGGATCCAATTGCCTACTCTAACTCCCGCACACCATTTGTTTTAGCTTCACATTATTTATATATATATATATATATATATATATATATATATATATATATATATATATATATACATACACCCTCACACCCCATATACTCCCTTTTTATGACCAATAAAGTTATTTTAGTTTCTATATGGATTTAAGTGCAATTCAATATGAATGGCCTATAAAGGGATATTGAGACCCTGGGATTCTACAAATCCACACCAAGCAAGATTAAGATGCATAATGAGAGTGGTCCACAATAGTGTTGTACCGGATACTGAGGATTGGCGGGTATCAGGGGAAATTTACAGGCCGGGTACCCAGTCGGGTAGTTTTGGCTTACCTGCAGGCGGTGGAGGGTGAGGAGGACCACGGCGACATCGTGGGAGCAACGGTGGAAGCAGAGGACATCATTGTTAAGATGTGTTCCGCTGCTCCCACTGGCTTATCACAGCTGATGCTGGTGGGAGCCGGGGCACATGTGACAGGAGCAGGAGTGTTACATGTTCCCGGCTCCTACCGGCATCAGCTGTGATAGGATGTGTTCCGCTGCTCCCACCGGCTCAACAATGACGTCCTCTGCTACCAACGCCTCCAGGATGTCTGCCGTTGCTCCCACAATGTCGCCGTGGTCCTCCTCTCTCTCCGAGGGAGCAGAGCAGAAAGGGAATTACGCGGGACAGGGTCCATCCCTGGGGTGCCTGGTCCAGGTAATTTCCGGGTACTCGGTACATCACTAGTCCACAAAGTTACCAGCTTTCCTTTACATGTTGCTTATACCAGATAATTAGAACCTTCTACTCATATCAGGGTACTCACCTGTAGACATATTCTAAAAACCTACATTTTCTACTGTGCTACTTTTTGACATTCTAATGATTTCTTCCCCATACTTTAAAATATGATTTATGTTCTAACTTTTGTGTGTGGGGGGGGGGGGGGGGCTGAGTTTTTATTCCTGAAAATGGGCCCAAAATCTAAAATAAAATGGCTGCTAACTTTTTACCTGGTGGCATTACTAGAGCTCAGATAACCTTATCTCTGAAGATTAGGGTGATAATTTGTTTCTGATGAGTCTGTGGTCTGGTTTGTGTATAAAACATAAGCCTATGAAAACTTTTTAGAAACAGTAGAATATTCTAATTTGCTTCATTATAGATCTGTAAGTGCTGGGAAGCTATCAGACCAGACAGGGAGGGGTACCCTAGGTGGTCAGCATTACCAGGGCAGCACAGACAGTCTCAACTCTGAACATCCCATGGATACAGGTATGGTTCCACATACACTGCTTTGTATGTATTGGTAAGAATTAACCATACAAAGAATATAATGTTCCCCACACGCAATATATCAATGAATAATGAAACCGCTAAGATCAAAAATGTCTACTAGAAATTGTAGATCAAAAATAGAAAAAAAGGCACTCCACTGGTCTTCCAAAGATTATAAAATGTATTGCACAAGCATCAACGTTTCGGTTTCATCTGGACAAAGGTTCGCATGTGGACCGAAACACCAGTGGAGTGCCTCTTTTTCTATTTTTGATCTACCTGTGGCTCTGCATCCAGCAGGACCATTGTTGCTGTGCACCCGTGCCGATTTGTTACCTGGTATTGTGAGTGCACTTATTTTGGACTATTGCTAGAAATAGTACACATAAATGGGTTACATATAACTATTGGTAACATACAGGCGTAATTACAGAAGTTATGAGTGAAAGAATATTATTCCTACAGCTAAATTGTCTTATGTATCAACATTTTGAGGAACAGATACTCATGCATCTTTAGATTGTCGGGTATATGTCCAGGAACACCATCCGAAACCAATGTTATCAAATAACTGTAGCGTTCTGGACCTTAATGTCTTGTACAATCCTATACGAGTGGAAAGATAATACTATAACAAATGTAGCACGGTCATATCGTGTTAAACAAAGAAATCTGAAAATAAATAAAGGGGCAATGTTTCGAGGTGAAAAAACTTTTCTTCTGCCTCCTTCCCACGCAAAATAAGAGAAACGTGGTACTTCCCTTTGGTGCTCTGAAGATCAAATATTATCACAATGCTGTCAAAGTTAACTGAACCAAGGTCCACTGTGTTATGCGTCTTGCTAACTCCCACCCCATCCACCCATCCCCCCATTCTGTCTATATGGTGGCGCTGTTTGCCAATTTTTGTATCTATGGATTATTCTTACTGTTCGTGCAAACTCAGCTTTGCTAATGTGGCCTAAAAGAAGAAAAACCTCAATGGATTCATGCAGTGTGCCAGTTAAAATGCCTAATAGATTTTGTTAGCCATTAAAGTCTTTCCGTGTTATTGTTTGTCCACTGTCTTTGGAAATACAGTTGTTGATTTTTTAACACACATTAGGACTTTAAAAGAAAAAACTTGAAGTTACAAGGCTTCATCTCACTGCATTCAGGCCTGTCAAGTATCACTGATTGGAATGCAGTTTCAGTTTTTATAAGCATTAGAGATCACATAATGTTAATGGTGTGGCTCTCTCGCACATTTTTCAACAAAAACATAATTTTTTTGTGTAAAACACAACACCTCACTCCTTTTAGTTCTTGGGCCTTGTTAGTTATATTAATTTGATCAAAAGTACCATGTTTGATTTGCGTGGGTTTAGCACAGCAGTGCTGTGTCACAGTTTGCTGATAGTTGACTGTCAACTGTGACATCATTGATGACATGCATTTTCTTCCATATTCAGTAGTTTTTAATACATATTTCTCAACTGAAGTCTAATCTATATTGGATCTATGACATTGACTGTTGGAGTTACAGAAAAAGGTCATAAGACCAAATGTATAGTTTGGGCCACAAAGTAGTGTGGAAAAGCTTTGTAGGATAAATTTAGGAGAAAAGAGGAGGAATTGCACATTTAATGAAATGTTGCATATATGGTGGGGATTTAACCCCCAATTAAAGCAGACGTTCTTGTATATATACATCCCCCTGATTCTTCGTTGAGGAGAGCATTTAAAATATTAAGTTCCAGAGTTGAGTTTGTTGTATGGGCTTCCCTGGGGACAAAAATTGTACACACCTTTTGCATCTCTCGAGCTGTGAACCTGTTGATTCCTAATAACGCATTGGATTCAGTTGTAAATTCCATGGTTGCTTTTGTATCCAGTAACGGTATGAAATGAATCCTACTTTGTTTACTACATTTGACAATCCTTGTAATTTTCAGCTCCTGCAGGGGCCTGTGGAGCTGTACTCACTGTTCCCTCAATGGGTGCCAGAGCAGTGATGTTTACTGTGGGATCTCCTCCAAACAGTGCCACCCCTCCAACCTGTACCCATATGGTGATGAGGACTAGAACTACTTCAGGTAATCCATGCACATTTTTCTATCTCTCCTCTGGTTTGGCATTATCATTTTACACAACCTGGACAGTTTTGTTTCTTTGAAAAAGTGGAGTACTGTAGATGGTGGTGGCATGGTAATTGTTGCAAGGGAAATAGAATGTGTACCATTATTTGATTCTCAGTAGGAAGACAGCACATATTTGAGTAAAAATGAGAACTCCTTTGACTGATTAATGATTTGAGTAGCGTAAAAGCTATTTGGAATTAATTCAGAGCATTCCTAGGATTGGTATCTCGATTTAGCACCACCGTTCATAGCAGGGATTTTCCCTACTCTCCACTCAGTGGGAGGATAGTACCATGTAAAGTATAATTTGTCACAGATTAGTGACAAATCCACTTCAACTCACAGCACGGAATATCCTTCTTGCATTTAACCCCTCCACGGCAAGCTCATACCAAAAACCTAGTGGTAATAGCAATGCCTTTTAAGCTGAAAATGATATTTGAGAACCAGTTGAATCTTGTTGTGTCCTAGGGCAATTTACTTTACCACGCACCACCTCAGACACCAACTTTTTATTGTAAGATGTCCAGATCATTTGCTATATGCTTTGCTGTGGAGGGTTTTTGTCACTTTTTTTACTCGCCATAACTTAAATATATATATATATATATATATCTTGTTCAAATTAGTTATCCCATATAGAATAATGTTTTACAAACACTTAGTTATTTTACTTAAAACTACATTTTTTATTTTTTTGTAATTTAATGCCTTCAAATCAGATAGGCCCAATTCCACAAAGCCTTTTGTAGATCATATGCTAACATCATTCACACATTCTGGCTTTCTCCATTATCACAAGCGTGAATGTTACTGATATCAGAGATGGCCAAATATGACTTGTATTTTCAAAGATTAGTACCAATGACAAAGAATGTAATGTTGATTTTTTTTAAAGTTGAAATGCAATCCTATGCCTAAGGTTCATGTGTTTTGTTCTATGCAGTTGGATCAAACAGCTCCGGTGGTTCGCTCTGCTCAACCAGCGGCCGTGTGCACATGGGCTCACCCTGTGGTATTCACATGGGTTCCTCTCCCCCAGGGGCAGATGCAGCACCAAGTCTGAAGTACATGTCCTACGGCACATCCCCTCCCAGCTTGGAGGACTTCATCACTTTTGAGGCCCCTGAACTTCCAGAGGAAACGCTGATGGAGGTAGTAAGAGCAAACAATGGCACATGTAAAGAGATTTGAATGGGCTAAAAATGCATTGTTTTGCAATATAGTATCAGCAAAGATGTTGAGATTGTTTTCCACAGATAATTATTGCACTGAAAGTTTGTGTTGGGGATGGGAAGTTCTTTTTCCTTTACGTAAAATAGACTGCATTGTATAATGATGATATATATTACTTTACATTTCCAGCCGCCACAAACTCCAGCATTTTATTATAGTCTTGACAATCCCATCAAGAGCTCATACTAAGTATGTGTAGTGTCTACTCAACTACAGTGGCGGCCGCCTTTAATCTCCTGCGGTCGTTTCCCCGCGATTTTTGAAATCGTGGGCAGATGCAGCATGTTTTCAGCCGTTTTCGGCGCCGCGGGCGCTTTCAATGTTAGCCGCCATTAGCGCTGTCTGGGAAATGCGGCTGACGCGCGGCCAAGTCTGTTAGAAACGGAAAACATCCCCGAATTTTTTCAGGGATGTAGGAGGTTTAAAGGGGCCGCGGCTGAAGGATCTACCTGAAAGCAACAGAATAATTCTTCCACCCTATTATTTCATTGTGAGTAAGGGGTCATGACCTCTAACAGGACAGTGATTATCAGCTCTTGTAATGATTGGTAGGGCAGTAGACATATCCTTAAAGGTTCAGAAGCGCATAATCATAATCGACACTATTATATATTCCAACGTTATAAATGTGTCCCAAACCTGGACGGATTTGGAAGCAAACACTGATATTTGGAATAACAGTTTGGAAGAAGCAGTGAAACTGAATTAAAGTGATTAATGCAGTGTTTTATTTCCTTATTCTCCTAAAAGAGAGAACACACAGACACTCTTCGGCACCTTAACCTGATGCTGACGTTTACAGAATGCGTGATTGAACTCACAGCAAGCCGGGGCGGGAATCCTGAGCTCTGCGCCTCTGCTGTATCTCTTTACCAGATTCAGGAAAGCGTTGTGGTGGATCAAATAAGCCAGCTGAGTAAAGAATGGGGGTAGGTATAAAAGAGCAGATAGTGTCTTTAATTTTGTCCCTCAAGCTCTACTGTATATGCTGCAGTCTATCGCCTTCCTATTTATAATATTTGAAATTGATTGCAAAGTGGAACGTGAATATCGTTTCAGTTTCCTTACTGATACCCCCTCTATATGTTATCAGTTTGATAACAGTTATTTCAGAGCAGACTGTTTGTCGCTAGTCTCCTGAATAAAAGCAGTTTCTTTTTTCACCAATCCTCACATCTTGATTGTCATATAAAGTCATTTTTGGTCCTAATTCTAATTGTAACCAGGACCACATCGTTACCATTTTCTTTAGCTATAGGATTTAGTAACACGCCATGCTTATAAGCATGTATTGACCTATGTGGGAAATAGAGGTTTCAATACAGTTTTTTTTTCCCTGCAGTCACATTTATAGATGAGTTTAAACAAGAATATTTATCTCGTTTCAATAATAATTTCTCTTATATTTGACCTGATACCTTTTTACTTCCCACAGACAAGTGGAACAACTGGTGTTGTACATGAAAGTAGCACAGTTCTTAGCATCATCCCTGCAACTTGCCAAATCACAAATAAAATCTGGAAAGCTGACCCCATCGAGCACCGTAAAACAAGGTTAGATAGTGCTGTTACTGTTTTACTCTTATTTGGTTCCAACCCGTTCTTAAAAAAACAGATTTAAAGTCTCATATTATACAGTTTTATAATCATAAACATGTTGGGTTATAACTTGATAAGCGAGTGATCCTTTAATTGCTTCTCTCATGCTCATTTATTGTCTCGTTTTGTGTTGAAGTTGTGAAGAGTATGAACGAGCGGTATAAATTCTGCATCAGCATGTGCAAGAAACTGACTGAGCAACTGAACCGCTTCTTCTCAGACAAGCAGCGATTTGTGGACGAGATTAACAGCGTCACTGCAGATAAACTGATCTATAACTGTGCGGTGGAGATGGTGAGCAGGCAGATCAGAAAAATTAATACACTCTATTTTTCATATAATGAAAGCAGCACATATATATTCTACAGGATTCGTTTTTTGTACTTTTAGGATTTAAAAGGATTTGGGGCCTCCATTTTAAAATATATCAAATATATCTTAGCCTATGAAACAAGCTTTATAAACATTTATTCTTGGCTTCCACTTTTTTTTGGTACAAAGCCAATATATCTTACTACAGTACATGAGATCAGGGCTCTGACGCAATAGTTTGTGTCCAGTGTGGTAATCTTTGATCCCTTTGAAAAAGAACATAATTCTCGGCATTGTGAAGCTGTGCACTAAGCCCTTCAGTGCCCTATGTTGATCCTG